>NC_043992.1:23945058-24115058 GCF_902150065.1 Myripristis murdjan
TCTTTCTTTTTTTTTTAATCAACCAGTTTGCTTTTTGGACATTTGGACTATGCTAGTGTTGCTACAGTGCCACAGTTTGTGGATTTTAACAGTATATTTTGTAATACTGTGAGTCACATCGCTCCCGTTTTACCTTTGTTCTTTCAGGAAGTGGTAGGAGGCATGATGGACTTGGAGCCTCGCCGTTGGAGGAAGCCGATCAGAGAGAACTTTGACGATCAGAGGAAAAAAGTCCTGCAGTTTGCACAGTGGTGGAAACCATACGACTGTAGCAAGGCGAACAGCTAAATACAGACATACATAGGCACACACACACACACACACACACACATACACACACACACACACATACATACACACTGACAAATGCAGATGCGTTGCTGATAGCAGCAAACAATTTGCTCCTTTGTCATCAGGACTTCACTAAATATGATGCAGATCCAACACCAGACTGAACACATGTAAATGCATGCTTATACAGACATGCATAGGCATACAAAGACATACCCGTACACATTCACATGAAACTTCAAATTTGATGTAAAATTCTCAATTGTGATGACTACAGAATTTTTACTTTGTTAAAAAAGATAATAAAATAATAATCATTAACTTGTTTGGTTTTATTCCTGCGTGATCATGCACTACATAGAGGGGTTTCATGCCAGTATTTCTTTATATTCCTTGTCTTTCACTCATCATGATACCTGAATACTAAATCTTAAAAAGTGATCACTGTCTTGTTTGGTGCAAGGAGTTTTTGTTTCTAAGGACTCATTGTTTTATGCTGCCATTTACATTTCCCTTATGATGCATGCAGCTGAAGGCATTTCAACAGCAAGCGAAACTTCACAGGATGTTTTGGCAGTGGGTGCATACATGTTTTTTTTTTTTTTTTCTTGAATAAGATTTGCCATATTTTGAAGTTCAAAAGACTGGTCTTTTTGAAAACTCTGTGATGAACCAATGTTTTTTGTAATCTTTTTGTAGCTTTCCAATTTTTTTGTCCTAATGGATAAATGAGATTCACATCACAACTATATGCTGGACACACACCTGGGTAGGTGGATAGAAGGGCAACTATTGAGCACTTTCTTACAGGCAAGATGTTGTGATTTTGTGCTGCACATGTGTCACAACCTCCATTTCTAGCTCCTCTTGACAACACTGCCCTTTACTGCTCTTGCACCCAAGGATTTAATTTCTTACTCTGTGGCTTCGTGATCCTGTGCAGCTGTCACTTAATTTCAAAGGGTTTCAGTGTCATCCAGACGAAATACATGACTGAATGTAGACACACACACACACTCACAAACACTTCTCAGCAATCAGCCAACCTGCCCCAGCATGTGACCTCATCATTCAGTCCTTAGATTGGTCAAGATTTTTTTGAGATGTGCTGCTGGTTCTTTCATTAGCTCATCACTTCACCCACCTTAATTCCAGGATTCATTTCACGTGCTAGCTGGCACACGGTCGCACCTGTTTAGTGCAGAATTGCAAAGCATAAAGAGTTTAGTTGGCCTTTCTATTGCACCATTTCAACATGTTGTCGTAAGAAAACTTGAGAACAAAGTCTTCAAGTCTAGAGTCAGAATCACCAGATAAATGACCATTCTCAATTCGTACTCAATTTGCAATTTGTACTTGTAATTGTACTCTCTCTCTCTCTCTCTCTCTCTCTCTCTCTCTCTCTGCTACACTCCACTGTACTCTGTCTCCTACTCAGTAAATAGAAGCTGGGCTCTCCTGGATGAATCACCCCCTGGTATGAGAAACCTACAAGAGACAATCTGGAAGAGTTGAATAGGAATAGAACTCGCTCAGCTCGATTATATAGCCAGTGAGTCAATAATGTGTGGGATTATCTGCAAATGTATCACAAATTCTGAGATGATTCGTTATGATCATTGGGGGTACACTCTAAAGCCCCTATGAGCTGCTCTCTCACTGCAATGCTCACTTCTCATTACTTTATGTCCCTTCCTGCTTTTCATGTCTAATGGAAAGCATTTAGGACAAAGGCAATCTATTTTATAATCCCTGTGATTGTATTGTTAGCCCTCTTACTGTCATCTTGGTCACAAGTGGCGTCTTCCCTTAATGTTGATATGTGAGTGCTGACATGTTCGACAGCTTGAAATAATCTTAAATAACACTGACAAAAAAAAAAAAACAAACAAAAAAAAAACAGGCCATGTAAGATTAAAGGTAAGAAAGAGTGACAATGAGAGAATAAGGACACAGTCTTTCATTTGCAGAACCTGAGTTCATGCCCCTGTGTTAGTCAGCATCCACCCTGCTGAAGTGCTGCTGAGCAAGACACTGAATCCCTGGTACTGCTTTGTAGGTCAGCCTGACCTCTGATCTCCCTGTGACAGTAAGTGAAAAGAGAACTCCTTATAGCGATAACTCAAGTATCATATCATTACTTATTATTCTAACATCACCTTGGGAGATCCCTTTAATTTTAAAGGCGCGCTGCAAAATCACCTGTGGTTGACTAAAATCTTTACACCCTTTAGAAACAACTGACAGAAACATGGAATAAACTTATAAACTATCACTGAGCCAATCCAACACTGAGAACCATGTAGACCTCATAACCATTAAATTATCATAATAGTCATGCTTATTCCACATTTTTTATCTGTTTTTTATCATTTCAGTTGACCCATAGCATTTTTGCACAGTCTACCTTTACAAAAATCAAGCAGCCTTAATGTTAGACAAACATAACTGCCTTTAAAATGAATCATCTAAATCTGTCTCTGCAGTTAAACAGCCATTAGGCGGTGGATTATTTATCATTTATATGTGCATGAGTAGGCCAGATCCATGAGGAATCACATCAGTAATTTATGAAGTTGGGTAAAATGTTGATTGTTCGAAGAAATCTGAATTTATAATCAGATTTTTGGTGTAATTCTGCACCATGTAATCTGCCTCTCTTAAACCCTGTCTGCTCAGGTCTCTGGACAGTCCCTTGGGACAGTCAGTACAGTTGGTTATTTATGTTGTGTGAGTGACTTAGAGGCTCAGGTTCATGGCTAATAGCAGCAGAGTGGCGTGGAGTGATGTATTGTTATGGCCAATTAGATAGGCCAGGGGGCGATTTATGGCTGGAACAGTCATTTCTCTGTGCCTTTCTCTGGCTCACACACACACACACACGCACCTTCTCTGTTGTTATTGTGCTCCTCTCTCTCTTTCTCATGTAATTCTCCAAGCTTCAGACTGTGTCACACTATTTCTCTCCTCCTCTCTTTCTATCATCAGTTCTTTATTTCATGTCGTCATAAGCACACAGTCTTTCTGTGTCGTTACTGGACAGTAGACATGAAACTCACTGTGAAAATAATGTACAATGTCCTTTTCATCACAGAATCTTCTGTGCTTGCTGACACACACACACGGCATGGGGGAGTTGACAGAGCATAAGTTCTAGCAAACACACAGTCAACATTACATGCCTTTCATTGTGTGTGTGTGTGTGTGTGTGTGCGCGCGCGCCTGCTTGGGTGACTGCACCTCTGTGATTTGTGTGTGTGTGTCTGTTTATCTCAGTGGAGCAAGGCACCTGGTTATGACTCATTGGTGTGTCTTGGAGCCTTGTCTTATCTCTGTGCATTCCAGAACTACACATTATTCAATTGTGGCTGGCATAAATTTTGCTCTGTGTGTGTGTGTGTGTGTGTGTGTGTGTGTGTGTGTGTGTGTTTGTGTGGTGTGTGTGTGTGTATGTGATCACTCCAAGAGAATCCAGCCGAGACTCCTTGTAAATAATCACTCAGCCGTAGTGTAGGTATTTACTTAGATTTTATAGACTTTCTGATCTGATCTGATTCATTGTGATCTTTATATCAGTAATATAATAAATGAAACCAAACTGGTGATTTGTGAGGATGTGAACACATTGAACCAACCAGTTACAATCAAATCAGTGTTTCTGAGAGGTCAAAATTTGAGTGGTTCTCACAAAATAGCTACCATAGTGTGGGTTTCTCTGAATTTAAATATTAAATTAATCTCTGTTCAGGGTAATCAAACTTTTGTAAATGTTTGTTTAAAATGACTACATCTGGAGTTTAAAATACTTTGAGCTGCCTTACACAATTTAAAAACAGAAGTCTTCCATTAGGAACATAAGCCTTATCCGCCATAGTGAATATGTGATATAACAAAGCAAACCATTTTCAGAGACAGGACATAGACGGACATATGCATGGACCTCATAGGTAGCAATTTCAATTACGGAAAACTTTTAATTTGCTCTCGGATGTTTGGGTTTTTCATTGTTGCACCTGCTGTTTCAACTCTTGTCATAGTCCTACTTGTCAAATTCCAACTTTCTGAGTCTCACACATCATCATCATCAACAACAATACATCCATTATAACATTATCAAAACAACCATGTTAGGTGCTCTGAGGGTTACTGTGATACACCCAGGGTGCCCTATCTATCTGGTGTAATTCTATAGGGCAGTGCCCACTCTGTAAGGCTCAGAGGGTCAGACTGCTCGGTGCTTATTTCCATGATAATGTAATTAAAGTTCAGTGATGTCCATGTTAGATGTAGCTACCAAAGCAGATTACCATGACACACCAAGAGGTAGCCTTTCTCTCCATTCTAATTCCATGATAGCGCAGTTACTGAGCCATTACCCTGTGTGCTCTCAGCTGCAGATGGATGGCTGCCAGCTCCAGGCATCCCCTCAGCCAGTGAGCTTATCTTCTCTGGAACATTATTTATTCCATTGTGATGTCGGCTTTATTAAATGCCTGCATTATTACTGATGGATGGCAAACTGATTGCTAAGGGCAAGTGACCAGATAAGGAAAGAGAAAGAGACAGCAACTCTCTCTCTCTCTCCCTCCCTCTGTGTGTGTGTGTGTGTGTGTGTGTGTGTGTGTGTGTGTGTATTAGAAGATCTGTTAGGAAGTGCTTAGGTGCAGCCTGTGTGAGAGAGAAGGACATTGTGCGGGCATGTGTGCATGAGAGAGTGTTTTACAGTGTCTACGTGTGCAAGGGAGAGGGAGCAAAATCCTCTGCAGTCGATTAGGGTCATGCTGCTCCAGAAAGTCAAATGAATTAGAAGGCACCTCCAGGATATTACAGCATGGTGTGTGAGTGTGTGTGTGTGTGTGTGTGTGTGTGTGTGTGTGTGTGTGTGCGTGTATGTGCGCTGTCTGTCTATTCTAGTGCCTGTCTGCTTGTCCCTCATTGTCCCGCAGGGAGCTTTAATGAACAAACATGCTCATCAAGGTCAAGGTCATGGGTTTGATTAGTGCCAGACATTCATATCATCCTGTTCTGTCTCAGTGACCCAGATTACAGGAGGCAACAAGCATGTACCGCTGCCCCCAGCTCTGTTATCTGCCTATGGAGTCATACTCCTTCTTGAATGCTCACGATGGTGACTCCATTTGGCACATCGACTTGAACTTGGATTAATGGGCCTGACGGTTGATTACAGTCAGATGTTGTTTGATTGCAGTGTCCAGATAGTTAATTGAGCAACAGTCACCTGTAGGTTGCCTGCCAAGATGTCTGTGTTAACAGAAGAATGGGTAAACAGTCATAGGGACTTTTGAATATCAGAATTAACAGGAATGCTCATCACAGAGTTTCTACTAAATATATTTTTTAGTTTTTCTCTGTCTTGAATCGCACAAACCTGACCCATATACTCATGCAGATGTCAAGCACAGGGGCTATAACCACTGGCCTTTGTTTCCTAGGTTACCTTTGGCATAATAAATCCAACATTAGTGAAATAAAAAAAAAAAAAAAAAAACCCTCTCTGACCGGATTTCAGTTGACTGGCAAAAAAACGTGTCATTTTCAACTTAAGAGTATAGGCCATAACTGTTACCTTGACACAGCACATATGAACTCAAAAAGCTGTTGTCATATGTTGTCCCAAACTAGACACTCTGGTTTTACAGCTACTCACTGGCATAGATTACAGGTCTATGTCAAACCAAAACAAACACTTGATTAGTAATTGAAGTGGACTGAAATTATGAAATACAGGTGTATTTTGGAGAAAAAGTCGTCCAGGGTGTGAAAACGTGCTGTATTTTTTTTTTTTTTTTTTTACAAAAATACTGGGTGATATATCATTCTGCAGGTGGTGTAATGGTGATTATATGCGTCACGATGGCTTACTGGTTTATATATCTCTATCTGTATATCTATGGATGCATGTATCGATGTTTATGTCCGTCTGTCTCCTGCCTCTGATTGGTTTGTCCGTGCAGTCTATACTGTGGTGACAGAAAGCCGCACAGAGCGGTGCTGCGTGCGCAACAGCGCGAGCTCAGCGGACACAACTGCACGGAACCTGACCAGAGGCGCGTGCTGGGCGCCTGTGACTCCGCGTGCTGCTGTTCGCTGCCCGCGCTCCCTCTCCTGTCTCTCTCTCTCTCGCTTTCCTCAGCCTCGCGCCGCCCGCTTCGCACCTTGTAACCGCCACCGTTCCTCATTCCCTCCATTCAGAGAGATGAGCAGCAGCCGAGAGATGGAGAGCGAAGCCACGACGGAGGACTGAATGATGGAGGAATGATGAGAAGATGAGGAGTTCGCAGACTGAGAGGAGAACAGCCGTCGCAGCGGAGGAGGAGGAGGGGGAGAAGAGGACGAGGAGAGGGGACGGAGGAGAGGGAACCGGACACATCTGACGTGACTTTTGGGGATCTGTTCCCGAAAGTGTGGAGGGAACGATATGCCACATTCTCCACTTGTGAAAAAAATCACCGTCTATGAGTGGAATAATTAACCGTGTACGCATTGGAATTACGTTTTAGACTGACATGTTGCCGTTTTTGCCCCCTTTACCAATTTTCTGCTCCGTATTTGGTCGGTTAAGGTAACCGTTTGTAAATATCCTTTTTTTTTTTTTGCTCGAGGACGGGTCCACGGTCCACCATTTGTAACAGCTGGAAAAATCGTGTTTTTTTTTTTTTTTTTTTTTTCAAACGACTGTTTCTGGGGATGTTTTTTTTTTTTTTTTTTTTTTTTTTTCATTTTTTTTTTTCATTTTTGATTTATAGAGTCCTTCAGTGGTGTTTGGCTTCCCAGGAGGGTGGGTGGATTAGCCTAATTTTTTGAGGGGGACGTTTTTTTTCAGGAGGCTAACGCACCTTATACCCACCTTGCATAAATGTTTGCGTGCCTTTAGTGCTCTCGCGCTCCTGTTCTCCTGGTTGTCTCTCTCTCTCTGTCTCTGTCACACACACACACACACACACACACACACACACACACACACACACACACACACACACACACACACACACACACATCTCTTATGCACACGTAGACACAGGCAAATCTTGGACAGTCTCTCTCTCTCTCTCTCTCTCTCTCTCTCTCTCTCTCTCTCTCTCTCACGCGCGCACTCTCTCACACACCTCATATGCACACGCAGAAACACAGAAAAACCCACCCCCTACCCCTCCACCAAGCCTCTCACCTTCGGGCCCCCCCAGTATCTGATGAGTCCCCGGATTAGGCTTGGACGTGAGACGGAACCGGCTTTAGCATCTTCATCACCACCACTACCACCATCACCACCACCACCTTCATCCTCCTCTTCCTCACCACCACCGCCACCACCATGTCCTCGTCGTCGCGCAAGATCTCCTCCGAGTCGTTCAGCAGCTCGGTGGGCTCGGACTGCGGGCTCGAGAGCCCCGGGGGAGACGGAGGGGACGGCGGAGGGGAGCCGGTGGAGGAGATCCGCGGTTGTCCCTTCTCCTCCCACCGAGCAGCCCTCTGGAACGGCCGGAGCCCAGCGGAGAGGCCGGCGTGCCCGGTGGCCGAGGAGCAAGCACCCGTGGGACCCAACAAGAGGGCGACCAGGAGGAGACGGGTGAACCTGGACTCGCTGGGGGAGAGCCTGAGGCGGCTGACCTCACCCACGGTAGGGGCTTACACTCTGGCTAATAGCTTGCCAGTTCCCTCAGTAAAATCACTATAATGATGAACATTCGTATAGGGATTTGCAGTACATCTGTAATGAGTTTATAGTGACCTTATCATAGCCCACTGTGGCAGGCCTTTTTATTATCTCCCATTACGATTATGGTAATACTGTAGTGGCTTCAAGTTTGCCTGTAGCATGCTAGTACTCAATACTGAGTTTATAGTAACCTTATTGTACTTTGATTTTTTTTTGTACTTTGATTTTTTTTTTTTTTTTTTTTAAATAATTCCTGTAACTATAATATCCCTATATTCCTATATTACATAACGTGTGTAGTTAAGTGTGTCATTTATAGTATCCTTATAAAATTTATAATAGGATATAGCACCTTTTCCTAAAGGGTATTTGGCTATGCAGTTTTTTTTTTTTTTTTTAATATCTTTTAATCCTTCACCTCTGACAGCCTGAATCATCTGACAGATTATATAATAAATAGCCTATGCTGTTGGAAGGGGAGGGAGAGCAAGTGAGTGAGATGTGCTTGTCTGTGTATATGTAAGGATGTGGGGAGTGTCAGGAATGAGTCTCTTTCGGTCTGTGTGTCTACGTTCTGTCTGTGTCTCAGTTGTATTACAGACTATGATGTAAGTAGCTATTAGAACAGAGTGTGATTATGATCTACAGCATGTGTATAGGGCATTTTCAGTACCACAGGACTTTGTGATGGTGCTGTCAAAAACAAGATAGATGGACAGAAACAGACAGAAATTACAAGTGGTGGACAAAACAACGTAAACACCACATGAAAAAGTACTTTGATGTACAAAAATTGTGTACTTAATATTTGCAGCTACACAGGCAGGTCATACTGAAGGATAATTTTTGTGACGATTGAGTTGTTGAACAACACACACATACATACATAGAGGACGCATGGTTAATCTGAAACAGTCGGATCCAAAATGTGATCAGTTCACCACAACAGCCGTCATGCTGCATTTACTTATATCTTTCAAATATCTGTGACTGAACAGTTATTATTACATTTTGAAGTTCATTTAGTACTGTTTTTTAAATATTACTCATATACCTGTTTACTTTACTTGCTGCTGGTTGTGTGCCACATTGACACCAAGTCAGAAGATGCAGAAGAAGAGGATATTGTTACCTCAGTTTAAAATATGAAATCCTTGTTTTATTCATTGGAATGCCAGCATCCAAATTAATTCTATTCATGAATCTAAAATCAGCCCTAAACAAACTGCATTTGTTTCATACATTGGATTGCCAACATTGGTGTTATGTTTACTGTTCCCCAGTTTGTGATGCCAGGTGAGAAATATCACATGGTACCAAAATTTCCCACATATCCTATGTGTAATAACCACTTGGAGGTTGGCCTGGATAAGTTGGCACTCGGCGCTTTGTACATACAGAACATCTGATGAACACAGTCTCAAAGGTCTGCTTGCCAGTGAGCTCATACCAGTTAAAATAACTATCAAATACTGCAGTACGTGCAAGTTTCTGGCAAATTAAATGTGAGAAAGTACCTCTGCAGTATTATTGTGTTGAAAAGATGTTTTAATTCCCCTTTAGAATCAACTGCAACTGCACTTTTTGATTTAGGCTTAGATGGATGTAGTTGTACTTAAAGCCTTGCATGATAGCTGCTTAACACCATGATGCTACACACGCTTAAAGTACACAGTATTAACACCTCTGTTGCACAGGCTTATAAATAATTCTTAGCTTGGGTGCCCTGGTGGCTTCACCGTGTAAAGTGTAGTATTAAGCCGCAGTGGCCTGGGTTTGAATCCAGCCCAGGCCCTTTGCTGCATGTCGTCCCCTCTCTCTGCTTTGTCTTTTCTGTCTGTCTTCACTGTCACTGTCTAATAAAGCAGAAGTGGCCAAAAAAAAAAAAAAACGATTTTGCTGTGGGCTAGGGCTGTCCTGAATACCTTTTCTGAGCTTCAAAACTTTGGCAGCAATTATTCACTGGAATTCAAAACTTTGCTGTGGGGAGGGGGTTGAAAGATGTTATGTGAGTTTGTTGGGCTATGGCTGAACATACAAGGGATGGTCAGTGAATGGTCTCTGGAGCAGGATTAAATTATCTGCATCTCTTAGCGGTGTTTCTCACCATGAAGTGCTTTCTTTTGTTTCTCAGTGAGCATCATGTTCTGGTGAGAACAGACAATATGAAAACAGTAGCTCATATCAACCATTCCTGATGGTTGATATAAAAGGTTTGTGTTCTCATCAGTTACACACACTGCCATGCAGACTAATGCTATGGAGCAGCAAAAGTGTCCTGTGTCTCAGAGCAACACACGTCCAAGGTATTCTAAATCTGGTTCTGGGTAGTTGTCCAGGCACACTCCACCATATGGAGAATGGCCTCTGTATCCAGTTTTTGTGTGGCAAGTGTGGGTGCACTACGGCGGAGCGACAGGGAATCTATGCATCGAGAGAAAAAGCACAGTATCCGTGTTAAAAAGAAAAAAGTATTTGAATACTGATTTCACCATCATTTACCATGGAAACGATCAAAGCCTCGAAGCATTCGGGTCAGCCCTACTGTGAGCTTCATGAAGCAAGGCTGCATTAAGAAAGCACTTGTAACAAGGCCAGTGCACAAAAATGCATAACTTGGAGTAAGGAAAATTTTGATGATTTGAACGATGAAAAAGTACTATGGTCTGATAAGCCATCTTTCACTCCTTTTTTATATATATATCTAAATGAGTTTACATTTGGAAAAAGTCAGTGCATTCCATGGTTTATTGTCAAACATTGCAGTGCATCTTAAATGGTGTGTGGAGCCATTTTATGAGAGTCATTAGTTCTGCTGATTGCTCTGTTATATGGTAATATAACCATCAAGACATATTAGGCCTTTTTATAGGACCAGGTGCACCCTAGGACTCAAACAATGTTTCCTCATCATGCTTCCATTTTTAAAGATGAAAATGCTCCCATACACAGTGCTGAACACATTCAAGAAGAGTTTCATGAACAAGAATGAAGCCAAACCCCATCTGGTTCACCCAATCATTACTTTAAACATCACTGAACCGTTACAGGATGTTGCACAAAACCAGTACTCCCTTCATCTGTCAGAGAACTGGAGTGTTTCCTTCTTGACTAAGTAAGTGATAATCCACAATGAGGTGTGTGTTAAAGGGTGTTTAGAACACTTGACACAGCCAACCACCTCCACTTCAGATCATACACACACACCCCAGAGTGGATTGTCATGCTTAACCCATTGTCATCAGCCAAAAATTAGGAAGAGCAGCACTAAACACAAAATTAAATAAATAGGATTTTTTGGTGTTTACTAGGGTTGCTACTGTTTCAATTTTTTGCTTTGGTGACATAGGTTAGTTTTAAATTTTATGACCAGTGTATGAATTTACAACAGTGTTTATCCTCAAGCTGGAGTACATGTGAATTGCACAGTTTTAATAAACACCCTTCAGCCAATCAGAACCAAGTATTCACCCCGACCATGGTATAGTAGGCCAATATCCCAATACACATGCATGGTGCAAGACTTGCATGATAGTATGGATTGATAGGATGGATTGATATGATTCTGAAGGCAGAAGCTAGTACTTTCTGTTTGGCACATAATACTGGCTTCTATTTTGTTCGTCCCTAAAGTGGGTAGAGATTTTGTAGATAGAAAGATAGATTGATTGATAGATAATTGTGATCATTGTTACTTACACAAGAGTCTGGACTCAGCATTGCTGGTGATCTTGTTTTTGCTGGGTCACCACATAACAAGAACACTAGTGGATTGATTTTCATTAGGCTGAGTCTCAGGGCATTTTTGGAATAAACTTCTCCAAATAGGGTCCTCAGCTGAACATACTAAGACTAGTGACTCCATTCCTGAGAGGTATGTACTAATTTCATGTAGCAGAACTATGATTTACTGTCATTTTGTTGCCCAGGTACACCTCATTAAGATAACATAATTTAAAAATACAGCAAATGATCCCCTGCTTGAAAAAGCCTCACAAAATCTATGTAATCAGAGTTTGAGTTTACATCAGTGAGTTTACACATTGTATAATGCATTAAAATGGGACAAAATTATTTGATGTTAAACTTATACTGAAATTTAATGAATACATTTCCTCATTAACATTTTCTACTTTTTTTGGAGCATTTTAGGGAATTTTAAGAGCACGTCTGTGCTCAACATCAGGGTCCAGTGTTCCTTGCGTTCTCCAAAGCCAGTTGAGAACCACTATAAACACTAGGGATGGGCGATATGTTATCGTTTGCGATATATCGTCAAAAAAAATTCCCCACGGTAAGAATATGTCATCTCGCGATAATAACGATAAACTCCTGTTGATGACGTAATTACGTGCGCAACGCACTCGCCGCTGGCAGCCGGCAGCTCACACGTGTAGCCAGTGTTGCCAACTTGGCGACTTTCTCGCTAAATCTGGCGACTTTCCAACTCCCCATGGCGACTTTTTTTCTCAAAAGCGACTAGCGACAAATCTAGCGACTTTTCCTGGTGTTACTGGAGACTTCTGGTATTTTGGAGACTGACATGAAAGCTCGTATTGTTCCTCTGCAGTTCCTGTTCTCAGCGAGCAGCGGGTGCTGCCGCGAGCCCCTCCCCCGCCCCAAAGTCCTCACAGGTGGTCACAGCCTCGAGCCGCGCGTCAGGAGAGGAGCAGAGAGGAGACCCACCACTCTGCGGCCAGGCAGCAGATGAATCACGCATGCGCAAAGCCGCCATTGGTCCCGACCTTCCCGTAAATTTGTAGTTCTAAAACATACTCCTACGATGTTATTCCTCTCCTACAGCGTCCATTACAATCACGTGCAAATTGCCAATTATGCAAATTAGGCGATGACGTCATTTGGCGACTTCTAGCGACTTTTAGGACAGCCAATAGCTACTTTTCTTACTGAGGAGTTGGCAACACTGTGTGTAGCACAATAACAAGCATGGCGGAAGGCGGGGCTGATAGCGAAGAGCTCGTTGCTAAACGAGGCTCCAGCTCGATTATCTGGAACTGGTTTGGCTACAGTAAGTCTGACGTGGAGCAAACATCTGTCATACTGTTTGTCAAAGTTTGCAAAAAAGCGGTGATTACAAAGGATGCAGTACAGGTGTACTACTTAAACTTAATTGGTATAGTTTAGTAGCGTATTTGACTACAGTAAGTATTATTTTTGAGCAGTATTTGTGGGGTTCTCAAGACTGAATGCGGTGATAGATTTGTAGTCAAAAAGATGGAGTTGAATTGTTTTATATTTTTTATCGTCACTTTTATCGTTATCGCAATAAATGCCAGAAATTATCGTGATAAAATTTTTAGTCCATATCGCCCCTCACTAATAAACACACAGACCATGTGCAGCGTATAGTTTACAGTTCTGCGGTGCACAACCTGTACTGGAGAGGACAGGTGAGAGCTTACCTCAGGCTTCATCTGCAAATAACACTGACCCCGATCTGTTACAGATCTGTGAAACAAATAGGACACAGGGAACATTTAAAGGCCAGATTGTAAAACACGACATTCAGGCATTTTGCTTGTGTGTGACATTGTGTGTTTCTGTGCCTGTCACTATTGAACTGTGTATGTGTTTGCCTGTACGTGTGTGCTTATTATGTCCATCAATGTGAGATTATTTTAAATTTGTAAATGTCTTCATGGTGATATGCTTTGGTCATAGGGACAGAGACAGAAAATGACAAAGGCCTTTTCTCTGTGTCTGTAGTATGTGTATGTTTCTGTGTGTTCATGTAACACAGGCAATAATTTGATACAGCAGAAAAGGTGGTCAGTTTTACTCACACAGTTCAGTGTTTCCTCTGTATTAATTTACAGTACCAGTGGTGCACCACCACAGAAGAGAAATGACCAGCACTGCAAGAGAAAATGTGAAATATTAAAATAAACATTGTAATTTAGCCTGTGTGGTTTACTACAACCTCATGTAACCTTGCACATAATACCAAGAACAATAACAACAACAACAACAATAATAATATAATAAAGATGATACTAATGCTGCTCTTACTACTACTACTACTACTACTAATGATAATAATAATAATAATAGTAATAATTAATATGAAGGAAAAAGAGCTCTGGCATCCTATTTGTACTTCATATGGGCTGATACCCAAACCCAGGTATAGGAATTGGATTAGAAGTGAATCAAAGTGGATTGATGCATCCCTACCCAAGCAGTGACAGATATGGGATGAAAACAGAATTATTACCCAAAGGGCCACAGCTGTATTAAAATGATAGAGGAAACACTGCAGCTACATAGATGAAAGCATGACAGCTGTTCATTTTGGTGCACATTATGAAGGCATTAAAAGTAGGTTTGCAATTGGATAATTTTACCAGAGGTTTATGCAACCCCACATGTAAGCACATACAGTATATAGACACACACATGCTGTTCGACTGTTGTCTTTTTGCTTGCTCTCTCTCTCTCTCACTCACACACACACACACACTCAGTGGCTGTGTGCAGCAGCAGTATCTGTTATTGAATGCAGTGGACCGTGACAGGGAGAACAGAGCATGCTCTCTTTGGTCCTCTTCACACTGACCACGCTGACCCAGAAGCTACAACACACACACATACACATGCGCACACAAAGATACACACATTCACACGTGCGCAAACATTCATTCTGTCTCCCTCTCGTTCTCTCTCATGTATGCACATGGGAAGTGGCCATTAGCTTAGTGACCCATGACGCTGCTCAAAAGGCTCAGAGTGTGGGCTACAAATATGAAAAGTGGTGCATGTGTGAGAGAGTGTGTCTTTGTTTTAGTTCAAGTACCAATCGCACAGCTAAACCTGCTTGTGTTTGCACATTTTAACTAAATGCAACTCTAAATACTCATTATTTACTTGTTCATATTTTTAGTCATAATTTGTAAAGCCATCATGCAAGCCAAAACACAGCAGAAGAGATTTTAATCACCGCTTAGAACAAATGTCTTCTGCACTTCTTCGACAAGTTTTATTTGGGAGTACTTCTACACTGAATTTTGCTAAACAGTCAATCTGATCAGTGTGCTGTATATATGTACGTGCCAGCTATTTTCATGGAGATCACTGCACTCCAACTGTTGTGTGGTTTGTGCTTACCTTGAGCCTGTTTTCCAAAGCGAGTTCAGCATAGTGCTGGTATCTAAGAAAATCTAAACATGGCTCATGAAGGAGGTTATCAATTCACGCTGTCTGTACAGAAATTTTCAGTCTAGCCACTAGCCCATCTTGGGATTGTAGACAGAGTATTTAAGATAAAAGCACCATGAGGGATTTCGACTGAAGTAATATGATTCAGTGGGGACAAGGAAATACAGACAGTGCACAATGCACCATACTTGAAAAGCCACACCCACTGGAGAGGAAAACAATCCATGGTGATCAGTGCAACCAAATTTAAAACAGCCACCAAAATACCTGTAGCTTGCTAGTTTCAGCATTTCTAAGATTATTTTACCACCCAATGTCCCCTGTATCCACGAGAGAGGAGGAGAGATTTTGAAAAGCTCAACTTTGTTGGTCTAACAATGGGGTGTCGGACTCACTTGTGACAAAATGTTGCTGCACTCATGAACATACTGAGTGTCAGGTTCATTTCATGACTTTTCTTCTTGTTTTTTCTGACTTGGTTTTTCTGTTTGGATCTTATGAAAACTTGATTCTGGATCTTGTGTTTAGTGTGTCCCAGCACACTTCAGCTTTTGGCCTTTTTTGCAGCTTGTTAATAAACCAGAATGGCAAAGATACACAGTCACACAATAGGAAATCAATGGAGAGCAATGGAACGTTTTCCCCTTGGGTTGGCAGGACGTATTTGTGCATTGTCTCTATACAATATAGGTTAAGCAGACAACTAGAATTTAAAAAATAAGCACTAAAAATGGAACTCAGCAACTACACAGCATGTAAAAATAGGAGGTATAGGAGAAATACTGTGTTCTTAACTCAAAAATAAACTGGCCTAATGAACAAATACGAGCCGTTCAATATGACAATGGAAAGTAACACTACTGCTGTTACCTAGGATAGAGAGGATTGCTGGAGGAAAATTGCAAGTATGCATAAGTAGAAAGGCTTATGGCTATCCTGTCACAAGGGAGAGTGATCATACTTTTTATTGATACAATATTGTGTCATCACATTGAGGCTGTGAAAGGATTTCATATTCACAAAATCGGCCTCATGTTCCCCACGGCTGCAGTGATGGGAATATGAGTGCATTGTATTGCATTAATCACTCTCGGGAGTACAGTGAAAGAATTTCAGCACATTTAATATCCAGCATCAGATTTTTCATACACCGATGATAACTATGGTCAGCTAGGCCTAATGTAAGCCACCTGCTATTTGTTAGAAGCCCTATTGCCAGAGTGGAACAGCAAAGTGGTTCTTTTGCTCTCCAAATACTGTTGATGATGAAGAGTCCTTCATCCTATCTGTGAATTCAATAGTTCTGTTCCTTGTATGGCTTGTAACCTTCAATTGAATGTGTAATGTTTCTGTTCATGTTGGTTTTTGTGAGGAAATTATATATAAAAAAAAAGTCCTGTAGGAGTGGAGACACATTTTTTCCAGAAAGTTGATTTGTGAGGCTTTCCTTTTTCCAGGTCTTCCTTAATTTGGAACCAATAGCCTGAACATAATCTGCAATGGCGGTGGCATGGTGGTGTAGTGGTTAGCACTGGCACCTCACAGTAAGAACGTCCTGGATTTGATTCCCGGCCGGCCACCCAGGGGGCTTTCTAAGTGGAGTTTGCATGTTGTCCCCACTGCGTGGGTTTCCTCCCACAGCCCAAAGACATGCAGGTTAGGTGAATTGGAGATACTTGTCGTTGTTTGTCTGTCTGCCCTGTGATGGACTAGCAACCTGTCCAGGGTGTTTCCCATGCCTTTTGCCCAATGAGTGCTGGGATAGGCTCCAGTGACCCTTGTGAGGATAAGCAGTTTGGAAAATGAATGAATGAATCTGCAATGGAGCAAGTTAGATGTGCAGCCTCAGTCACCATGGTGATCAACTGTGCTTGAGCCACTTTTAAGAGACTTAGGTTTAGGGTTAAGACAGGCTCAAGCTGTATGAGGAGAAGTCCTGGTAGAATAAATCAATAAATAACGTATAGGTGAGAGTCGTGTGGCTAGACCACTGTCCTCTTATGGGAACGCATGGGAGTGCCATGGATGCTGGAATTTCTCAGATCTGTCCATCACTACATAACACAAAGTAATATGATTCAGTAGGGACAAGGAAACACATACACTGATAAACACTGCTAAAACATATTTCCAGTCCACTGTAATGAAAAAAAAAAAAAAAAAAAAATCCAGTCCATGTCCAAAACCTTTCATTTAGAAACACACTGAGACATACCTTCAGCTTGAAGGAAAAAAAAAAATGTCAGTATTTATGATGGGCAAATATGGTTGGCTTGTATGCAGAAGATATGATAATGTATATATCATGTTTGTATTAGGTTAATGTAATATCAGTTTGGATCATAACTAGCCACATTGATAGGTAAGCTTGAAGGGAGAATGGTAAGCACACGTAAGTCATGCTATCTGCTACAATGGACAGAATCTGTTTCTGTCTTTTTACCGCAACTATAAAATCAGTTGCTTCACTTTGCTTGAACTAAAGCAGATGGACAGATGAACTAAAAACTGTGTATATATCATCAGCTAATGCATGGAAACTATTACAGTAAATGAAAATGCTCCCACTGTGCGCTAGTGTGTGTATTTTCACTTGTTTGTACGTCAAGTAAACATATTGATTGATATGAAACTGCCACACATCCAAACTATTGATTCTTAAACTCAATAACTACCATTTGATTGTTAGACTGTTGAATGAAGTCAGTGCTACACTGATGTGCACAGCTAATGGGCTTGTGAGGACCCAGGGGGAAATTTGTCCTCAATGCATTTCAAGCCCCCAAAACTTGCACGTTCCTCTTAATACCTCCACCAATGACTGCACTGAGCCAAGTGACACCACAGCACTCTGTTGCTGCATTACTTGTTGAAGAGTCATGCTAAGAAACAACTTCAAAGATGATGGAGCAAACCATACAGTAAAAAAAAGGTTTTCTGTGAACCTGCCTCATTCCTACTCTCTTGCCTGACAGCAAGGCCAGATGTGTCTCAGTGATTTGTCGTGCAGGGTCTCATCTGGCATATGAGACTCTATTTTCTCTAGTGGTGGTGGCAGCTTTCCTTTTGTAGTAAAATACTGCGGCTCTAAGACTGTAGAAGCAACAATATGAAGTATTGTCAGTTCGTGCTAAAGAAAATTTGGAGGAGGAAGATGCTATAAATGGAGGAAAGAAGAATGCTAACACTGGTCTTCTGCAGTGTGTGTGTGTGTGTGTGTGTGTGTGTGTGTGTGTGTGTGTGTGTGTGTGTGTGTGTGTTTGTGTTTGTACACAACTGCAGTGGTCCCACAGGCAGGTGTAGGCTGGCAGAAAGGGAGAGAAGCAGACTGGCAGAGAAGAGAAAAACAGAAAAAGAGAGCAGGAGGAATGGAATAATGTTGGTGAGATTCTCCTCCCCTCCCAAGGTAAAGAAACTGAGCAAACACAAGAGACAGTGGTTAGGACAAAGAAGAGAGGGACCCGGGGAAAGAAAAAGAGGAGGTGAAGGAGGAGAAGAGGGTGTGAGGAAGACAGAGTTTACATTTCTGTCCTTTGAGTAAAGAGTGACAGAGGTGTAATTTTCAGGATTTCAGTTTTATTGGGGATTCTTGTATTCCTGCTGTCCTAACCTCCAGCATTCTCCACATTGTTATTATTATTCTTACAATGTTTATATTTCTAGTTAATGCCATTCCACCTAGTACCCTATTTCTGTTTCCTTTTTTTTATATTGTCATAATCAAAACCCCCTCAGGGCACTACACAGAACCAGCTGATCCTCGACTGGTTTACAAGCTGTTTACTAAATCCGACCATCTACTTGTGTGTGTGTGTGTGTGTGTGTGTGTGTGTGTGTGTGTGTGTGTGTTTCTGTACACTTGTCTTTGTGATTGTGTTTCTGTCTGATTAATGTTTCATGGGGTTTTGAGATGTGTGTAGAGTAAACATGTCATTGACTGTAACAATGCAGACTAATGACGATGTACTATATGTGTACTGTCTTTGTGTGTGTGTGTGTGTGTGTGTGTGTGTGTGTGTGTGTGTGTGTATGTGTGTATGTGGTTGTTTGTGGCTACCTGTGCCTGTTGTGAAACCTGATAACTGTTGCTTGTGTGTTTAGTGTATTGAATTGTGTGTGTGTGTGCGCATGTACTTCTATAATGTTTATACTCTGGTGAATGAGTAGTTGAATCAAGGACGCAGAAAGAGGAGAATGTCGTGAGAAAACAAAACAAAACACACGTAAACTGAGAAGAGAGAGGTAGCTGGGAGTTAAAGTATGTTTTTCTCACAACTTTCCTTTGAAATTATGTCCATTGCATGCATCTTTCTATATATAATGGGGCTAAACAGATGCTTGTATTAGCTGCCCATCTCACTGCTGTTGTTGCTAATTGTTAGTGTGGCTCTATTTTGCTTGAAGTTCAAATAATTTTGTAAGCGCAGCTGCTGTTTTGAATGGATCTGAATGCTACAATATACTAAGCCGTGGCATTTGTGTGGAGAACATGGACATAAGCACAGGGACATGAAAAACAAGCCTCCAGCCACTCGTCATATTTTGTGCTTATCCTCCTGTTTAGCCCCCATATGACACGTGTAACAAATAAAGAGCGTGAGAACCTTCCAAAATGAAATATTAACCATTTGAAACAATTTGTGTGTTCACAGAAAATGACACAAAGATTTGTTCTGTGTCTGCACATACACTCTCACTCTCGCTTTCTTTCACTTTTTACTCTACAACTCGCATTTACTCTGTATCTCACTCTCCACGCACACACACACACACACACACACACAAACATGGACACACACACTCCTGTGTCCCTCAGTAGTGAGTGGAGGCCTTAGAATGACCTCTCCAGCTGGCACACTGTGTTCTAGTATTGTCACTACAGCCTTGCATTTGGGCCGTAGTGCAGATAATCACACTGGACCCGCCCTCTTTGGCTTAGGCTGTCACAAACACAAAATACAGCAGCATGCACACACACATGATGACAATACAGGAGTGTATTGCTTTCATCTTGAAAAAGGAAGTTTTTCTGAAATAGTAAGATCTTTTGTCATAATAATCACTGCTTTCCTAATGATAATGAAATCTTTTCATCTTATTATGTGGTCTGTTCTTGCTATCAGTCTTCCAATCATGGGGATAGAAAAGCTGATGTGATTCACAGCTTTGTAATTTGCAATTTAAGGGGAAATTAAAGTAGAAACCTAAAACTGCTTCTAACACTGTTGTAAAACATCCTGGTATGTATTTTTTACTATGTGGAATGACATGATTTAGTTACAGGATGTTATTTATCAGTAGTTATTACATATGTAGCCACAATAATCTTATCAGCTTTTTCAATTTAGAATTCTACAATAATTTTGTCCTGAGTTGTAGGCTGCGTGAAAATGGGTTTGGAGTGGAAATGCAATTGGAATAGCATGTTTGTTTTTTTTTTGTTTTTTGTTTTTTTTTTAACTGATGCTGTGACACACTGGTGGAATAACTAAATCCCAGGCACACCAAATTATGGACTGCTTGTCAAATATAGTGCCAAATATAAACACCAAGCCTCTAGACTTGGCTCAAACGGCATTAACTCAGTCAGTAGTGAAGAGGCTTGTTTTGTTTTGATTAAAGCACTAGCCTTTCAGATTTAGTGGTCTGTGTTGATATTGTCTGGCTACACTGCTCATTGCTCTGCAGTTTGAATCCATTTCAACAACAGTAATAGCTGACTCTCCTCGGCAAAAGCACAACACTCTGAAATATGGATACAGCTTCAATAGATCACATTTTTCCCTAATTAGTTCATATGTTGCAGTACAGCAGTCAATTAGGACTAGTAATGTCTATCCATCCACTGTTTTTTAAACATTTTTTGCCTTTTACGCACACAGAAATCCATACATGCATGCACACACGTTCATCTAATGTGTTTTTTGTTTCATTTTTATTTCAGAATCAGACTGTTAAGGAGGCTCTACACAGAACATTAGAATTCTATCGGCAACAAGAAATCAGGTAAGACTGGCTATCTACTTCCTTTTTTTGTCTCTCTTTTTCTCTGTCCCTCACTCCATTTCCCTGCCTCTCTCTTTTTTTCTCACTCACTCTTTCTCTCTCTCTCTCTCTCTCTCTCTCTCTCTCTCTCTCACACACACACACACACACACACAGCTCTTGTCTCTGCCCCCCCTCAGTGTCCTTCAGTATCAGTACAGTAGAACATTGTAGAGAGGGTTCAGGCAGGGACAACACGTGTTCAAAGTATCCATGAGGCTTACAGCGGTCTGTATACAGTTGTGGATTGGAGTGAGATGACATAGGATTTTATTGTGGATTACGATAAAAAACACTCACAAAAAGTTGATCGTTTTGAATTTCCATTATTGAGATAATTATAATTTGGTATAATCATTAATATCCTTACATAGGTGACTTAAAAAAGCTGTCTAGCTCGCTAATGTTTTATAGTGTTGGTGAGAGTCTGAATCTGTCCTTGTTTGTTTTTTGCCAAAAAGAATGTTCACTAAAAAAACAATAAAAAAACAAACAAACAAACAAAAAAAAAAACACGTGAGTCTTCTCTGTGATGCAAGAATAATATTTGTTTCTTAACAAAATATAAGGTAAAGTGATATTATAGCATATTTTAGTGCCATTTTAAGAGTTTTGAGCAAATTTTGATGATTATTCGGATAATATCGTGAATCACAATTATATTGGTCAGGATAATTGTGACGTGAAATTTTCATATTTTCCCATGCTTAGTTGTGGACAGTGGAATGTAACATTTTTAGCTCCTGTTTTTTCTCTGATTTGCTCTGTGTCTCTTTCCCATCCACTCTTTCCCTGTCTTCCTCTTCTTGTATCACTCTCTTCTTAATATAGGTACATTTGAACTACTCCCTCTTTCACTTACAGTCCCATCTTGACGCACTTTGTTTTCACATGTTCTGTTCTGTGCTGGAAGCGTTTTTCTTTTGCCCTCAGAAATAGAACAGTGGCAGTGGTGGAAAAAGCACAACAAAATGCTGTTCAAGTAGTATGGTTACTTTGCTGATATTTTACCTAAGTAGAAGAAGTACTGTAAAAACTAAGTTAAAGTAAAAAATAGCTAATTTAAAATGTACTAGTAAAAGTTACTGAGCGACTTTTTCAAAACAGTAACTGAATCAGATGTGATCTTTTCCATGCAGTTATAAAGGGATGAGAATACATTGTTCAAACTACATTCTTTTAAAGGAGCATTCTGCAAAACTACACAGGGATTGAATTGATTGATCGGGATTGACCCTGTAGACTCAACTGACAAATATGGAAGAAGTACATAATACGATGGCTCACTCTACATGGTTCTCATCATCAGGCCAACTTGCTGATATTATTCCCCTTTTTTCTACACTCATTATTATTTTAGGCACATTTTGTCAGCTGAGTCTAAATGGGCCTCGCAACCATCTGCAGTTTTTCCATCATGCACCTTTGAATGTGGAAATGAAAAGTAGAACCATCCAAGCAGAACCAGATTCCTCTTCTCATCTTTGCTGATTGAATGTTCATTTTGAAATGTTCCACAACCTGTTATTGATCATTTATTCTCTGTAATGGATATGATAGAAAATGCAGTGAAGTACAACACCCAAGCAAAAATGTAAAAGTAAAAATAAAATTTCTGACTTATTAAAATACTCAATAATGTACAGGTGCACAAGAAGCTACTTAATAACAGTAACGTGAGTAAATGAAATTAGTTTCTTCCACCTCTCAACCAATGAACATTATGTTTTTTGTGAATCTTTGTGTTTATGTTTGTGAGTGCAGTTAGACTGCATGAAGAATTCATGAGCATCTCAAGGATTAATATTCTCATGTATTTGCCATGGGATCTGTGTGGGGTGGGGGTGGGGGCTTAGTTCCAGTGATGGGAAATCTTAATTCTGCTGCATACAGTGACATTCTAGACAACTGTGTGTTTTCAACTTATCGGTAACATTTTGGGGAGGGCCCTTTTCTGTTTCAGCCTGACAGTACCCCTGTGCACAAAATGAAGTCGATTAAGAAATAGTTTACAGAGTCTGGTGTGGAAAAACTTGAAAAAACCTGAATCTCACTGAACAGTTTAGGCCAGCATCAGTCGCTGACTTCAGAGATGCTCATGTGTCTTAATAGGAGCAAATCCCTTCAGCCATGTTTCAAAATGTAGTGGAACGCCTTCCAGGAGGAGTGGAGGCTGTTACAGTGGCAAAGGGGGACCAACTCCATATTAAGTCCTATGGTTTTGAAATTAAAATGTTTAACAAGCACGTATTGGTGTGGGGTTCAGGTGTCCACATAGTTTTGGCCATGTAACTTTAATTCAGTTCCAGATAATGTGTCATACTGAATTGGTCTAAAAAGAAGAGCTTACATTGCAGCAAATGTCTTATAAATTAGTTGAAATACATGAAGCAATGCAGAGTATTGTATATTGACAGTGAGGATCCCTTGCTGCAGATCACCTCTAACTGGGTGAGGCGGGGCCTGTTTGGGAAAGAAGTATTGTACAATCTGATGGCTGCTGGCTCTAATGAGCAGCAAATACTTGTGTTGCACCTTATGTTCAGATTACAGGAGTTTTAAAATCCTAACTGCTTTTAACATGGGGTTACACACACACACACACACACACACACACACACACAAGGAGAAATGTAATCAATTTTCTTCTCTCTAATTGCAAACAATCTTACATTAGAAGTTTAAAATACGATGGCTCATAACATACTACAAGATATTATTAAGATTATCTCATCCAGTTAATTGTATGCAATAATTCTCTTTCTCTCTCTCTCTTTCACACACACACACACACACACACACACACACACACACACACACACACACAATCACACACTTTCTCACTTTCTCTCACCTTGTATGTTTAATATTAGGTAGTTTCTCCCCAACTCATCTCTTTATGTGTGCAGGTTGAGAAGGTTTTTGAAAGAGTCATGCTGTTCAACCAACTAACTAACACTTTACTGAAACTCACAAATATCAAACAGGTTAGGTTAGAATTGTTCTGGGTCAGTGGTTCTCCAAACAATTAAGAAGAAGAATGATTTTATTTTCAAACAGTTCACACTACCACATATTCTGACCCGATCACTGGGGCTGACTGACTCCAGATTTGTCCGCCAATTGTTGGGAGGAGCGAATTGGGGGTAAATCAGTGAAAAACTCTTGTAATCTGAGCCCAGCATTAAGGAGATGAGGTGGTGGTTCATTCACTTATTAGCTCCTTATTAGCTCTCCTTATATGCTCATCCCCTGGCTAATCCTCCTTGTGTGTAGTGTGTATGTGTGTGTTTGTGTGTGTGTGTGTGTGTGTGTATGTGTGTGTGTGTGTCTGTGTGTGTGCATGAACACATCCGTTTGGATTTGGATTTATATATGTGTGTTTTTTGTCTTTTACAGGTGCCAAGAGGATGGCAGCGAGGAGAGGCGTAGAGATAGGAGAGAGGAGAAGTGCCCTTTTCTAGAAAATTCTGGTTCAGAAGAGGACATCTCAGAAATTCTACAGTACATGACTACCATACTGGGTCAGTAGTGCTGTGTGTATGTGCATGCATGTGTGTGCATGTTAATTGGTATCTTTCACTCAAAACTTCATCACCTCAGGTGTTGAGTGGTGGAGATATTGCTTCCAGACTGATGACCAGTCTTAGTTTGTTCACATATGGCCATGTGAGTTAAGCAGTACTTTTGCCAAGTCACTGTGTTGGGAAGAATGAACTTGGGACAAGGGTAGGATTTAACTCAGGGCCAATTTAGTTCCCTCTTGCACACTGTACTGTCAAGCCCGGGGCTGGACTAACTAGAATTCAGAGATTACAGCTGTTGGATATCTGGGATCTCCCTGTAGAGACTTTCTTCATGTTCATAAATCTAGACTGATGTGTCTAAATTAGAGGGAAAACCATTCTGGAATGAAACTGTACTACTATTACAAAGCAATTGCTGGCGTGAAGGTAAAGCACATTATGGGTTACTATTTAAGTTATGAGTCATTTTAGGACCTCTGCTTTTAACAGAGTCACATGTTTTTCTGCATGGAGTGATTTGTGTTTCTAAAATATGACTGCATTTTCCGCTTTGGAATACTTTGGAATCAAACACTTGATTTATTATCCCTGTGCCAGGGTGACTGTTAGTTGTCTGTGCCTCTATCTAACCGTAAAGCTACTGACCTGTCACTCCTCAAAGTAGTTCTGTTATCCTTGACTATTTATGCCCAGAAAGTAGTCGTACCAGTACAGTAGGACATATGTCAAACCATTGCGATTATCCTCTAGCCTTCACCACAGTCTCTGGTTTTATTCCAGTATCCTCTGATGGTGCTCTCCCTGCTGATTAATGATACCTGCCCAGTCTCTTCTTACAGGTCATGAATGTATACTTATCGGTTTGATTGATGATGCCTGCACTTCACACTTTGCTTACTGTCTATGAAAGTGCTCTTACAGGAGTGTGATTTAGCATTCTGTGTGTGTGTGTGTGTGTGTGTGTGTGTGTGTGTGTGTGTGTGTGTGTGTGTGTGTGTGTGTGTGTGTTTGTGTGTGTGTGTGTGTGTGTGTGTGTGTGTGTGTGTGTGTGTGTGTGTGTGTGTGTGTGTGTGTGTTTGTGTGTGTGTGTGTGTGTGTGTATGAATGTGTGAAAGAAAGAAAGAAAGAAAGAAAGAAAGAAAGAAAGAAGGAACGGGGCAGGGCGATGGAGGCTGCATGTGCATACTGGTTGACTCTGTATATGTGAGGATGTTCTATGTGTGTATATTTATGCATGTGTGCATTTATGAACATGTGTTCTGTGTGTTGCTATGTGTGAATGTTGCTGTGTGTGTGTGCGCGCGCGCGTGTGTGTGTATGTATAAGATTAATATTGCTTATCCCTTTGTTTCTGGCTGGGTTCACTCTGTGTTTTTGCTGAAGATTGATTGTGCTTACACTGTGGAGTGTTATTTTTACTGCAAGCCAAAACACACAGACTGCTTTTTCCTTTGCCCCTCTGCATATCAGTATCGGTGCAGCTCAGTGGAAAGAGTTCAGATGTGCATACACACACCCATAACACATACATGTATTCATGCATGCATGCACACACACACACACACACACACACACACACGCACACACACACAGAATAACTCATTCCCCAGAGGCTAGGACTCTAAAACACATTGTAGATACCTTTAATGAAAAGGGGAGTTATTATGGCTTAGCAAGCATGCAGACCCATACACCTATACACACACATGCAATCACGCACACCACACAGTGAGTCATTCTCTGGGCCTCTGCTGCCTCTGTGGCCTAACTTGAAAGAATACACACATGCGTTGCCCACGGTGAATCATTCAATACAGCTTAGTCCTCCCTCTGTAGTGTCTAAGATCTCATCCGTCCTCACTCCTCCTCTTCCTCCTGGCCTTCTCCGTTCTGTCTTTCTGCTCTCCAGAGCAGCTGTCCCTGGTCATCGTCTCTTCTGTCGTTCTGTCTGTCTTTCTGTTTCCCTCATCTCTTTCAGTCTTCCTCTTGTTTGCCTTTCTTTCTTCTACCCCTCTCTTGTTTATGGTCTCTTATGACTCCCTTCTCCCAACTCTCTCTCTCCTCCTCTCTTCCTTTTGTTTTGTTTACCCATGACTCCTGCAAGCACAAGTGTGTGTGCCATTGTCACTATTTCATTGTGTTTGTGTCTGTTACTGTTTGTATTTTTCTACATATGCAGTCAGCAGGCATGCAGCACGCTTTAAAAAAAATCTTATCAATATTTATTATTTTAGCAAGCATTTGATCTTCAATTATTTTGAATCCTGATATTGTGTGGCTGATGTTCTTAAAATTATTTTTAGTGACTGTCAGCCTGGGCGAAAATATTTCATGCAACAGGAGTAGAAGTCTCAGCTTTTAACTGTCACAGCAGAGGAACAAGCACACACACTAGCTGCTTCCAACATACAGCGTTAGTCAGAACTGGTTGTAGACTGTTGAAAACAATTGGATTAGCAAAGTTGTGCATTTTTGTATTCGTTTTTTACTTAATCCTAAGATATGAGACGTATGGCAAAACAAAATATTTCAGCTGTTGTGATGTGTGAAACAGGCAAAAAGGCATCGTTACTCGTCAGTATGAAGCTGTATGTGTGTCATCACATGCCTACTGGGTGTAGGTGTATGGATGTATGTGAGTGGGTATGTGATTGTGTGTGGGCCCACTCTTTTCTGCCTATAACAGTGTTGTTTGTATGTATGCTCACAGAAGTGCAGCTCTGTATTATTGACATTAGTGTGTCTGTGTTTTACATCTCCTCCCTCCCAGGAGTACCACTTTTTGAGCTTCGAGAGCATTTTGGAGAAGAGTTCTTCGGCCTCTGCTTTGAGGAGAATGAGCGGGTGCTTCGGGCTGTGGGAGGCAACCTTCAGGACTTCTTCAATGGCTTTGATGCCATTTTGGAACACATTCGCACTTCCACGGGACGTAGAGCCTCCTCTGAAAGTCCCTCCTTCCAGTGCAAGGACCCCTTTGAGGAGGAAAAAGGGAGAAGTAAACTAGATGGTGTTGGAGAGAGGGAGGAAAGAGAAGGAAGAGGGAACTTGTTGCTTCTTCATTGTTTCAACCCTGCCCCTGTTGTTGGATTGGTTATGCCAGGATTGATCAGAGCTGTTGCCAGACGGATTTTCCACTCGGAAGTTGAGGTGGAGGAGGCACCACCTCTGACTCCCTTACCACCCAGTGAAGACACAGAACACAAAGACAGTGACTCCAATACCCCCACCCCGACTGCATCCCCCACTGCCTCCCCTTCCTCCTCCCCATCACCTCCCTCTCCTTCCCCAACCTGTGCTGCCCCAACCACCCTGTCCTTCTTCATCCGGAAAACATCCCCTCCTTCCCTCTCATCCCTCCCAAATGTTCCGGCGACGACCTCCACAAGAGCCCCCCTCTCACTTTCCACCAACCCCACTGACCTGCGCATTGGCCTGGCCACTTTCTGCCGTGCCTTCCCATTCCACCTGGTCTTAGGGCCCCGAATGGAAGTACTGCAGCTGGGGGAGGGGCTGAGGAGGCAGGCTCGCATCGAGCCCCACCGGAGCCTCTCATTCAGGGACTGCTTTGAGATCGTCTCACCCAAGATGGAGCCTTCATTCCAGGGCATCCTGTTGAGGCTTGCATCCCCCTTCACCATCCGCACCAGGCCGGACTGCACACAGGCTGGCACCAAGGAGAAGGTAAAGAGTCTGTTGTTCATGTCTCACATTTTACTACATATGATAGTGAATTATTGCTTTAATATTTCTTATCCCCTGAAGTGAACTGTCTGGAAAATTAATACCCTGTTTGGAAATTGAAGTCATCAGAAGACACAAGAAGTTTATTTATAGACCTGAACTTATTTCAGAAAAAATAGGATGAATACAGATTTTTATGAGGGTTGGCACAGTAGGTTGCTTTGTGTGCCTAGGCTCTTGGAAACAAATTTCTGTCTCCACAGTTCATAATATGCTTGAAATAACAAACCATACTTTTTATTTCATGATTGGTTTACCATTCATTTTAAGCAACAAGTAAAGACGTCTAAATGCAGGGCACATAAGAATTCCATTTTGAGTTGCATTATTGTTTCCTTTGTGATGAGGTGGTAAGAAGGCTGAAAAATAAAATAGGGAATACACAGAAAGAAGGTCCTGGTGGGATTTGATCCTTGGTCAATGATTGAGTAAAATAATTGATTTTAGTTCCTCAGGTTAAAACACGAAATGCATCCTTTGTTTTCCTGTCGGCCACACTAGCATGCACAGAACCTAGGCTTTCTAGATTGAAGAGGCATGAAGCATCTCACTGTCTCTGTGCTGTCATTTATTATTTTATCTTTGATGACAAATCACAGTTTCCAGTGTTCGATTTAAGATGCCAGGAAAGAATGATGGTCGGAATTTGCATTATTTGGGGGATTCCAGTTTGTTTCAAATATCTCAAGTGGAAGCAAACACACAGTTCAAAGGCTGTCACATCTTTCTCCTAAGTAAGATGTGTATCTGATTGGTGTTGCATCAGATATTTGCTCCATTGCACTACTCCTGCAATCATGTGATCTTTTTGGGTAAGAGGAGTCTTTTGAATATACAAGCTTGAATTAGTTCCAATCTGACAGACACAATTAGTCAGTCCCAGCTGTGTTCTTTATCTGCTTGCCTATTGACTAGTTGGTCAGCAACAGCACCAAATACCCTGATGTTAACTGGAACTGACAGAGAAGAGACTGATCAGGTCAGCTGCAACTGCTTGTGTGTGTGTGTGTGTGTGTGTGTGTTAGTGTGTGTGTGTGTATGTGCTTGTGTGTGGAGGGTGGAAGGGGGGCAAGCTTTGCTGCCTGATCAAATAGTCACAATCTGTATAAAGTGAATTGATCCCTGTCGTGGGGGTGTGTCTGTGTGTGGGCAAGTGAGGATAAATCTGAGGCAAAAAAAAGCACACCCTTTTATTTTATCAGTGCCACTGTTTCTCAGGTATGAGTTGCCGTGCAAGAAATAATACCACTGATTTAGTGGTGAACTACATGGTTTTGACATATATTGGTTTTAGTGCAAGTGCATTGGTTAGCTGACATATTCATTGATTTTACGGATATTTATATTCTGTTCCTTGTACTATTCTAGGTTGCCAACATATAAAATGGTTTTACTAAATGTACACTGTTTTTCATACATTGGTTTACTGAGTAATGTTACTCCATTCCAAGTGTTAAATGTCTTTAAATCCTCTTACTTGCTTTTCCTGTTCACCTTTCTCGTTTCTACGGTTTCTCCTTTTCTGTTCTCTATTGGTTCCATAGCTGTGTTCTCTGTATTTTTCCAAGGGTTTAAACTCAGTATTTGCATGGTGGTAGCTGTTCTTTGTATTTCTCTTTGCTATTTTGAGTTGCTTACTAGTGGTATCTTGTCTAGCTGGAGGGTAATTCTGAATGTACAGATAAAATGAAATTGTCTTTGATCCCTGTGGGAAAATTAGGTTTAGCAACAGCAAACTAGATAAATAAATAGATAGATAGATAGATAGATAGATAGATAGATAGATAGATAGACAGATAGATAGATACATACATACATACATACATACGTACATGCATTGTGAGTGGTGTGTGCATTGGCTTTTAACTATTCATGGACAGAGCCAGAGAACAGCACAGTTTGCTCCACTTTGTAATCCATCTTGTTTGATAACAGATACTGTATTACAGCAAATAATAATCTACGATGGTTCTATATAAGGAGGCATTGCAGTTATGAATTTTTCGTTAGTTTGGCTTGGCTCTGACCCTCTGTGTATATTGGTGATTTGTGACAAAGAAAAGTTGCCTACAGAATTTTTAAGCTCTTCCCAGTAGCAGGGCGAGTTCTGGTGGCTCAGCTAGCACAGGTGCGTGAGATGTAAATTTGATATTCTGTATTAAAATCCAATCTAGAACCCTTGTCCTGCGATCTCCTAATGAACTGAAATTGTTAAAAATTTCAGTAACCAGTCATATACACACTTATTTATTCTAATTATATTGGTAGCCTCAACAGTTTTCTTAAATATATCATACATCATATATCTTAAATATATCATACATCATATATCATACATCATACATATCGTAGCACTCTGTATATCCATGTATATATCCATATCCAATATTTATTCCAGCATCTTGGCACTCTGCTCCACTGCACTGTTGTCTTCTACTTCACATTTTCCATTAGTTGGTAGTTTTTTGGTTAGTTTGTTTCCTTTTTATTCTTACATAGATATATATTTACATTTAGATCTGTACATAGCAGGAAAATGTTTGTTTACCATGCTTGTATGTCTAACCAGAGTCGGATTCCCTGTGTGTGCATACATACTTGGTAAATAAAGCTGATTCTGATTTGATTCTGATTCTGATATCTCCCAAAAGAAAATGGCATTTGTTCCAATATCTGTTACCATTTCTTTATAAATTTGCCTTCATGACCATTAGTGTAGGCTATGATAGTAGTGTGATGGTATGATGCTACAAGATAGTAGAGAGAGACAGGAAAGGCAGGGGAGAGAGAGGCATGGCTGCAGAAAAGGGCTTAGTCCAGAACCCAGGCCACTGCAGTAAGTGCTTACCAGCTGATCTGCTGGGGAGCCTTATTCATCATTTCTATGTACAAAAATTCTATGTTATATGTTTCTAATGATTCCCTTAGATCAGGGGTCTTCAATGTTTTTGAAGCCAAGGACCCCCAAACTGATCGAGTGATGGAGCAGGGACCCCCTTCAATATATTTTGTATAAAATTGTGTTTTATATTACTGATATATTGATACAGCAGCAGTGCCCAGCTTGATATCACGAGGCCGCCACATGTGTATTAAAGACTTTTAAATTTGTGGGGAAAAAAATCGGGTAAAAAAATAAAAAAATGTAAATAAAAATTGTCTAATCAGCCAAAAATGTCACGACCCCCCTGCAGTACCTCCGCGGACCCCCTAAGGGTCATAGACCCCCTGTTGAAGACCTCTGCTTTAGATTGTTTGGTATTAAGTTAGTGCTAATCCTCAGGTGTTCCCATTCTATACAGTCAGAAACAGAGGATGATACTATATTCTCACTGATTGGCCAGGAGGGGGCCTGCATTAACTTGTGCAGGACAGCATGTTTATAGTTCATTTTGGGAATACTTCATGCAAGGGTAGCTAACTTATTCAGAGTGCCACACAGTTCCCTAGCACTTGAACAGATCAGTCATGGCAGCAGACGGATCTTGTTTTGCAGCCAGTTAGCAAACTTGGCTGGATTTTTGGTGCATACTTTTTGCAATGATTGAATTCGGGCTCAGCTGTCTGGCAGCCGATTATAGTTGGCTAGCAAGTAAAAACAGTTTAGGGGTTAAACTAGTTCATCCCTTCCATAGAATGAGAGCAGATAGAGTGGGTGTTCCCACTCTAGTCAATATTCTTCAGTTTTCCTTTGGCTACCCTAAAGTTTGTGCCCATGAAATATTGGTGATATAAGAAAAGAGCATAAAACCAGCAAACTTGGTATGGAAAGGCAGCTTTGCGACAAATGCTCCAGTTTCATCAGTAGTCCACCTGTTAACAAAATACATTTTTTGACATGACTATTAAAATGTTTTGGCAGCCATTTAGAAGATCACTATGATACTCCAGTTTGTTTCTGTTCTAACTCTTCTACTGCTTTGAACTGCAGTGTAGGGGCAAGGATAATTTGTTCCTGCTTTGTGTGCACACAGCTCTAATTGGATGGTTTTTGGTGTCGCCGCGGCCAAATGAACCAATCCCGGGGTTTAGTGTATTAATCTGGACAGATGAATATGAAACACAGCAGCTTATGTTTACAGATCCTACACACACACACACACACATACACACACACACACACACACACACACATGCACATATGAACCACAATGTTCACATTGCACATGCCTGCAGCAGTAGCAGCAAGATTCCCTACTTAACAATCAGATATTGAGTAATACCACATCTCTTCTCTAGCTTTTATGTTTGTCTCTGTTGCTTTCAGTTCTGTCTCCGTCTGTCTTTTCTGTTTCTTCCTCTCTCTCTTCTTTAAGTTTTCTTTCTCTCACAAATGTACATACAGTATAAAATTATATTAAAAGAATTTATACCTATGAAAAAGTAAGCTGTCCATTTCATCTCTTTCCTACTCTGTCTTCTTCCTCTATCTCATCACATTCACTCTGTAGCTGCCTTTTTTTTTTATTTACGTGTGTGTGTGTGTGTGTGTGTGTGTGTGTGTGTGTGTGTGTGTGTGTGTGTGTGTATACTAGGTATTGCTAATGTTGTGGGGACATAAATCTGTTTACACAGTCATGTTGTGGGGACTCGCCTCCCTTATGGGGACAAAAAGCAAGTCCCCACAAGTGAAAATCATTAATTTTAGGGTGAAGACTTGATTTAAAGCTAAGATAACTTTAGGGTTAGGTTAGGGTTAGGGTTAGGCAGGTAGTGGTTAGGGTTAAGGTTAGGATAAATCTCCAGGAAATGAATGTAAGTCAATGTAATGTCCTCTGAAGTGATGGAAACATGACTGTGTGTGTGTGTGTGTGTGTGTCACCAGGTTACAGTTGACATTGGTTGGGTAGGTCACTGACAAACATGCCTTATACTAACTTTGGCAGGTCAAGGTGAAATAAAAAAAAAAACAAAAAACATTATTTGTTGCCTTGGTATTTCAGTGTATTTCAGTCATTCAGGTATTTCACTTGTTTAAATTACTCCCTTATAAGGAATGGATCAGTGAAATGCCTTACCAGTTCTCATGCAATCCCACCATATTTTAAAACTCTGAATATATACTAAAGCAAAGGTTTACTTTTTATCCTAGACACAAAATTTCAAGGCATGCTAACAAGTGATCACTTGTAAATGTAACATGATGCCTTGCATTGTATTTCCAGGCTCATGATTTCAGAAGGTTATTGTTTTTATTGTGATGGTTAAATTTAGCTGCTTTAGTTTCCTGATGAGTGAGGCTGGGCGCACAGATTAATTCAAAGTATTGCCAGAATGTTCAGACGATCAAGAATGTGTTTAGAAGTTAACAGTGGGATTCACAAACTCATAACTAACGGGGATGAGTATCCAACCGAAATTCTCCTCATGCAATAAATAAAGGTTTCAAGGTAAACATAAAAGTATGGAAAGTATGTAGTATATAATTCAGCGTTCAGGCTTCTGATTGTACACAGCTGCCCAATAATCGTCAACTAAGATGTTTCTGTCTAAATTAGATACCTCCAAATCACTAATCTGATTGTCAGTTAGTGTATATGCACTTGTGTGGGGCAGTGTGGAGGACTTTTATGTGTACTTTCGCCCTTTGTTTTTCTCTAGTGAATCTTGTATCACCTGGGCAGAGAAATAAAGAAAAACAGTGGGAGAAAAAGAGGGATGTGCTGACATTTTCATAAGAAAGGGCAGTGAGAGAGGGCGACAGGCCAAGGTAAAGAGGCCACATACCCCTGTGCTACAGTGTGTGTGCATATGTGTGTGTGTGTATGTGAGTGAGTGTTAACCCGGCCTGCGGTAGTCTTTCATTGTGACCTCCTGCATGTCTTCCCCCAGGGATATGGACTATGCAAGACTTACTGAAAAGGTCAAATTGCATTTCTCTCTGTCTCTCTCTCTCCCTTCCTGCACAGTGTTTGTACTGTAGTCAGTACACATGGGAGATGTACACAGGTGCATTGTCAGAAGCTCTCATTTTGGACCAATGCATCACCCATCCCTCACTCCAATCTGTGTTTATATACCACTCCTTCTTTTCCTCCATCCTCACCAGAGATCCGCCTCTCCTGATTTCCTGAAAAGTGTAGCTGCAGGCAAAAAGTCTCCAGACTGGCTAGATTAGTTCCTTTAGTTTCTTTTAAGGCATATTGTAGCAAACTTAAAAATGACATGCAGTTTTAATGCTGGCAGAAGTATTTTGCACCACGGTGTGCTTAAGGGCTGAGCCAAACGTAGAACTTTATTTAAGCAGTAAAGCACAAGTTTTGTTTTACAAATTACACTTTAGAACAGCTAAAAGATGTTTTACTTGTTAAATGTTATTTTTCTAGCAAGCAACACAGTTATAGGCAGTACTCGAGTTGAGGGGGGATGAGGGTGGATGGCATCCCCCCTGAAATAAAAACGGTCAAAAATCATCCCCCTGTAAAACTGTCATCCTCACTTTTCATCAAGTGAAAAAAAAAATGACCATCCCCCCTGAATTTTTTTGTGTTTATCTATGTTTATCAGTTGTTATTGTTGTTGTTGTTGTTGTTGTTGTTGTTGTTGTTGTCGTCGTTTTTTACAATAGATTTAACAGACATTTAGGACACAGAACCATAGAAGTCGTATTGTGGTCTCATTGACAATGCAACCATTTTTCATGTGAGGCTTAGCAGACATGGGACCTAATTTCACAGTGATGCCTTTTATTCTCTATTTTCGGTGAAAATTACATGCTTTTGTTAGCCTTCTGAATTATACCTCCCATCCAGCTGTACCTGAAAGATGATGCTTTAGAAAACTGACACTGAGCTGAAGAAAATGCTCCAATCAGAAAACACCAAACCTTTGTGTGATAAGTGTTACTTCTTTGCCAGATACGTCACTCAGACAAAGGTAGGCAGCTTTATTATGTTTGCATACCCACAGAAAATGTACCTGAACATAAATATTGATGCACATTGTCTGGACCAAGCAGTGGATGCTGCTCTAGGTAAACTTGTCCTTGTTTTGAAAACTGAGCAGTTTTTTTTTTTTTTTTTTTTTTTTTTTTTTTAACATGTCATAAGTTTATTTTCTACATCTGCCACACAGTCTACACAAACTTGTTACAGATTTACTCAGCTGTAATATCTGCATCTGTGGACAATCTCTTTTTTAACACTTACAAAATGAATTGAACTGTCCACCCGTCTCCTCAATAGTGACACTATCATGTCTAGCAACACCAAAAAAGACCCCAGACTCATTGGGTCAAGAAATCAAAGAGTCTAGTTTAGGGCCAGGCAACACTTGCAAGCATGTTCATAAAATGCTACAAGCTTAGCTTTTGGCAAAAGGTGCAGAAATGTTATAACTAAGCTTTCCAAAGAAGGAGCTACAAGTGCTGCTAGTGTTTGCTGATGGACACAGGGGTTAAGATATGATTTCATGTCAAATGACCTATAGATTTGTGAGTAACTAATTTGTGATTTAGGGAGTGCTTTCTTATTGTAAAGAAATGACAGTAACTTGGCACCTATTTTATATATTTTAACTGGACCAAGCCTGTCAATCAACAGCTTTGGATTTTTTTTTTGAGTGTTCAGACACTAGTCCTCACTTTCTGTAAAGCTTCTTTATATGGAATTTCTATTTCATTCAGTTGCTAAGAGCAGAGAGTGATGAGGAGTTAGGTGAGAGAGAGATGTCATAAAGTCAAAAAGGACTAGCCTGATAACCACCCGGATGCTCGCAGTTCTCTTAAATGACATGCAATGCCATATTTTTAATATCACAAATGCTGCTGTATTGCATTTCTAGTGCATTTTGAATGAGGAGATTGGTGTGTACACGAGTGCACCTGCATGTGTTTGAGTACAAAGAGAATTTCAACATTAGCGCCACCTTTGATCTGTTTCTAGATAAATCACTGCTATGATGGTTTGTTTGTTCAGTGGAGAGTGCTTTGAAAATCGCTGCCATCTCTCTGTCTTTGTCTGCTCCTGACAAATTTATCAAACACAGAGAATAAGAATACAAGAGAGGAAGTCCACCATGTCATGGACAGAACAAAGATAGTTATATCGATGTTGCAGTTAAGATACATTCGATTTTGATTTTAAAATTGTAACAGAGTAGAAAGTTATCACAGGATTGATATTCTCAATTTTAACAGGCTTATTCAGGTTTCCTGCTTTAGCTTGATGAAAAAGTTATCAAGTGTCATCATCATCATCATCAAGTACTTATTGTGAAACAATTGCCTTAGCTCTTCTGTTTGGTTTTGTCTGCTGCAGCACGGCACAACTTGAGACAAGCGGAGCTGCCGACGAGATGAAGTTAGTTTCACTTTTGCATTTGTTGAGTTCAGGGAGCGCAAAGGAGATATTAAGTGATAATTCCAAAAATAGTGTAAACAGGCTGATCAAACCAAAAACTTCAGCTGTTATGACATTTGCTGCCAACCCGTATGAGCAGAAACCTGTTCTCTTCACATTACATTGTTTATCTAAGGGAAATCATCTCCATCCAGAATGAAAATTTTCAACCCTAGTTTAATTCACCTTATGATGAAAGTTTCGCTTGGTTGAAAATGAATGTTGAACTGTTTCTGGGCTTACTGTGGGATTGCCCCGGGTTGAAAATATGTGTGAAAGTGTGAAAGTGCCTTTAGAGGCATGGTTACTAACTTGGAAAAAAAAAAAAAAAAAAAAAAAAAAACATATTTAACCTACAGCACTGATACATTAGCTTATGAAAAATATAGGATATGAACTCAAGTGTCAAGGCACCAAGAAAAAAGGGGACAAACTTATGGAATAATGTGTGTTATTGCTCCACTGTAGCATTTTCAAAATTACTCTGATGGCCTAAGAGGAGCACTATAACATTTGTTTGAATGTCATGCACAATATCTAGGGCACCACTAATCAGATTTACACAAAACTTAACAGATCATGTGTGTCATTGGGAGCATTACAGCATTTGTTTATTTGTTCCTCCATGTGTTTTATGAGGTATCACATCAGTGATTTGATTTGGAAAATGCTTGGTGATACACTATATTGCCAAAAGTATTCGCTCGGCTGCCTTCACACACATATGAACATGAGTGACATCCCATTCTTAAACCATAGGATTTAATATGATGTGGGCCCATCCTTTGCAGCTATAACAGCTTCAACTCTTCTAGGAAGGCTTTCCACAAGGTTTAGGAGTGTGTTTATGGGAATTTTTGACCATTCTTCCAGAAGTGCATTTGTGAGGTCAAACACTGATGTTGGACAAGAAGGCCTGGCTCTCAGTCTCCGCTCTAATTCATCCCAAAGGTGTTCTCTCGGGTTGAGGTCAGGACTCTGTGCAGGCCAGTCAAGTTCTTCCACACCAAACTCGCTTATCCATGTCTTTATGGACCTTGTTTTGTGCACTGGTGCGCAGTCGTGTTGGAACAGGAAGGGCCATCTCCAAACTGTTCCCACAAAGTTGGGAGCATGAAATTGTCCAAAATGTCTTTGTATGCTGAAGCATTAAGAGTTCCTTTCACTGGAACTAAGGGGCCGAGCCCAACGTCCGAAAAACAACCCCACACCATAATCCCCCCTCCACCAAACTTTACACTTGGCACAATGCAGTCAGACAAGTACCTTTCTCTTGGCAACCACCAAACCCAGACTCGTCCATCAGATTGCCAGACGGAGAAGCGTGACTCGTCACTGCAGAGAACACGTGTCCACTGCTCTAGAGTCCAGTGGCGGTGTGCTTTACACCGCTGCATCCGATGCTTTGCATTGTGCTTGGTGATGTAAGGCTTGGATGCAGCTGCTCGGCCATGGAAACCCATTCCATGAAGCTCTCTACGCACTGCTCTTGAGCTAATCTGAAGATCACATGAAGTTTAAAGGTCTCAAGCTATTGACTCTGCAGAAAGTTGGCGTCCTCTGCACACTATGCGCTTCAGCATCCGCTGACCCCGCTCTGTGATTTTACATGGCCTACCACTCCGTGGCTGAGTTGCTGTCGTTCCCAATCGCTTCTACTTTGTTATAGTACCACTAACAGTTGATTGTGGAATATTTAGTAGCGAGGAAGTTTCACAACTGGACTTACTGCACAGGTGGCATCCTATTACATTACTATTACAGCGCCATGCTGGAATTCACTGAGCTCCTGAGAGCGACCCATTCTTTCACAAATGTTTGTAGAAGTAGTCTGCATGCCTAGGTGCTTGATTTTATACACCTGTGGTCATGGAAGTGATTGGAACACCTGAATTCAATGATTTGGATAGATGAGCGAATACTTTTGGCAATATAGTGTATATTTCTTAGTGATTGGCCCAGAGGGGACTGCATTTGTCAAAGATGAATGACATGTTAACCGTTTTCTTGTACATGTAAAGAGGTTTATGTGGATTTTTACTTACACACTTACAGTATGCAATCAAGGAATATTTTATCCTTCTTATGTGCTATTTGCTAACCCACAAAGTCGCATAGATCAGTGTGTTACAGTAAACGCTTGCTTTCCTCTGCAAATTGCAACAACCAATACAAGTCTGGCATTTGGTACACATATTTTACATAAACATTTGTTCATTATTTAATGGGTATCCATGGATTATCCACCTATCCATCTAGGAATAATTTAATGACCACTTTTATACATGGTGTGTAAATGAAACACATGCACTGGAATTGTCTGATGCAATTTTCTATCTACACACACTGTAGAAGGGACTAAAATTCTCCCGTTAAGTGGATTTTCAAAAGGGTCATCTGTGTCCTTCAGCTGGCTCGAAATTTCAATCTGGTAGAGGCTGATTGTATTCCTGTATTCTGACTGAAGTGTTTATGTGGTGTTGTTTCATTGGAGTGGGGCTCCAACAGGCCTACTGACTGATTAGCTATACTGGCTGAATTTAAAATGTTGTTAATGTGTTTTTTATGTGTTGCCTAGATCATACAGGGATGAAATTCACTTTGTAAAATGAAACTCAAACTTTGATTCAAGCAAGAAATGTATTAGTTACAGTTTTTTGTTTCGACAAGTATGTCTAAGTTAAATCTTTCACGTGAAGCAATCTTTTATCTGCATGCATGTGAGTGAGTGTGTGTGTGTGTGTTATTTAGACCATGTTTTACTGTGAAAGTGGGATGTAAGAGTACTACAAAATATAGCCAGAATCTGTGACAAGATAAGAGCACTGCAGCATTGTGTGTGCCTGTGTGTGCCTGTGTGTGTGTGTGTGTGTGTGTGTGTGTGTGTGTGTGTGTGTGTGTGTGTATGTGTGTGTGTGTGTATGTGTGTGTGTGTGTGTGAGGGAGGGAGAAGAGAGGCTGACTCATTGACTCTGCTGCTCAGTGCTTGGTCATGCAAATGAGAGTCTGTTGACATGCCACAGTCTGCTTACAAAAGACTAACCATTAGCTGCCCATTCCCTTTCTTGCTATCCATCTCTCTGTCTCCATCTCTCTCTATTTTTTCTGTTTTCCATTTTTCATGTCCCGCGTTTCTCTTTCTTCCTCTCTCTCTCTCTCTATCTCCACGTCTCTCCGTGTTGGCCTCCATTTCCATCTATGGCCTTTTCATCTGTTATTTCTCCTCTCTCCATTCTGCTTTCCTTTTCATCCAAGGGCAGCATTTGCATATGACAGAGTATGGCAGTTGCCACACCCTAGCATGGTAACAAAAAAGGGAAAATTTGTGTTTAAGATACAAATGTGTACTAAATTTCTTATTTAACGGCAGTGGAATAAATGGTTAATTTAAAGCTACGTTGAACTGATAGATTTCCCAGGGTCAGTAATGTAGCACAGGTGCCCCGTTCTCACACTAACAGGTTGCGATGGCAACCACTATGATGTTGCATTACTGTCTGAATTTGAGCACTTAGTGTTCACAACTTTTCACTGTTATCGGATAATAGCTAAAAAACAAAGAGAACAAGGCGGCCTAAGTGCTCATCTTTAGACAGATTTTGGCTGGACCGCAACGGCGGGTCCAGCACTACAAATATGATTGACCATCACTGACTTTATGATGAAGTTACACCACTGTTCGCCCGTGTGTTGGAGTTTCTCCCTTGGCCACTGCTCTTTCAAAATGAACCAGCGCAAACTGTTTTCCGTTACGTCCTCAGGGAGCGTTTACAGTGATTCCACTCATTGACTGCAGCTCATTTCAAATTTATTACATGCCAAGACAACAAGACCAACTTGAAATGGCTGCCTCACATGAACAATATTAGTGTAGGAGATTCACTCAAAAATATTATTTTTACATAGACCGATTATCAACTACGATACTAATTTCATGAGTCATTGTCGTGTTTGTGTGTTTGTACGCTGTTCATTTTCTCTCTGACCAATCGGTGGCCTGCAGTGTTTTTACCTTTTAGTATTGGCTCAGCTCACTTAGAACCTCGATGGAGGTGATACCAAAAAAGTCCCAGGTATTATCCACAACTTTTGCCCAGTGGAAAACCAAAAAAGATGTGTGGCATCGTGATGAATTGAGCCACCCCCTGCAGTGAAAAAGCAGCCTATTTCATATTAAATATAAATCTGTGCTATTTAACAGTATAAATAATCAGGATTTGAAAACTGCTGTCCAGTACAGCCGCTGTTCATGGAACTGAGGTCATAATAGCCGCTTTAAAAATGTTGTAGCACTGCTACTAACAAATTTGCAACAATTTTGCACATTGACCATACTTATTCCAGCCATATACTAGGTTTTGGCCTAGTCTTGTTTACCAAAAAGGGTCATTACTGAGCAGCAGGATGCTGAAAACACCACTCAGTCAGCGAAATGCCATCTAAGACATCTGCTGTGTTGGTCTTGCATTGTTTATGCATCTTCTGCATTGTGTTTTTGTAGTAGCTTTGGAGACTTTTAAGCAGATCTTTTTTCTAGCCATAGTTGCTTAGATTATTTGGTTCTGGGAGTCTATGTAATTTTACGGCGCTATTATGTTAATAAATCTAGTTAGCTGCAGTGCCAGATTCTGTTGTATGGTATGTGTATAATTGAATATACACAAGACAATGTTGAGGCAATTGAACCTTGCAACTTTAAGGCACAGCAACATTTAGTTATGCCTAAGCAGTTTTAAAAGCAAGCCACTACACATACATGTGTGCAGATGCGCATGTACACACACACAGACACACACACACAGACACACACACTCAGACACAGACACAGACACAGACACACACACACACACACACACACACACACACACACACACAAAGAGCTCCTGTTTTTGGTCTGTGTAACATCACTGACATATGCACAAAGCTTCTAGACAACAGGAGCCAATCCATGATCCATGAAAATTTCCTCCACCATTCAGTTTCCCATGGTGACAGCACAGTGTATCTGCACAAGCATTTGACGTACACGTGTACCTGTTCCAACCTACTGCAAAAGACAGGCATGATTTTATTGCTTGGCACTAGAACACAGCATACTGGGCACTGCTTGCAGGCTGTTATTGTGTTTTTATCTTTGTAAAAATACATACACTACATCTGTTTTTCCTGTCCTTCTCCTTTCCCTCCTTCATGCTTTCTTCACTGATTCTCTTCAGTTTCTCTCCCATCCCCCTTCCTTTTTCGCTCTGCCTTCCCATCCCACTTTCCGTCTGATCCCTCCACTCCTCCTCCTCCTCTCTCCATATCTCTCCTGCTCTCTCTCTTTTTCTTCTATCCACCATCCTTTGCTTTTTCCACTGTCCTCTCTCTCTCTCTCTCTGTGCTGTGTTGATGGAGATGCAGGCAGAAGGAAAGGAGAGTGCTGAGTTAAAACAGAGACGCACAACTAGGCCAACACAACAGCCTCCAGGGTGTGTGTGTGTGTGTGTGTGTGTGTGTGTGTGTGTGTGTGTGTGTGTGTGTGTGTATGTGCGCGTGCTCATCAGTGTGTATGTGAGAAAGACAGAGCAAGAGCGAGAGAGTGAGACTGACAGAGTGAGAGACAGTCACTGACAGTAACAGAGAGATGGGAAGACAGAGAATGACATTTATATGTGTGTGTAAACACACTGTAGAAAATATTTGTGACGTCTTCCTGATACTGAGTTATGGCCCCTTTTGCACAGTCTACCTCTCCACCAGTGATTCTCTTTATCAACATCTCCTGCTTTGTGAATTGTGTAGATTTAATAAGGGAAATCAATAAGGGATAATGGCTTTTAACTGAATGAATCTCACTTGTGTACTGAATGAAAAAGAGCTTAATATTAATATAATACCTTAATATTTATATGCAGTTTTTGTGTGTGAGATACAGATAGACACAAATAAAGAAGGACACTGAAGGACAGAAATGATGAGATAGAATGAACGAGAATGCTAAGTTGGTTCATGCAGCATCAGAGTGCATTATTCCCTGGCATTGTGGACAATATTCTGGCTTTCCTGGTTTTATTATCTCCATGGAGATGGTTGTTAGTATGTCAGGCGTGTGGTCCCTCCCACTCGGCCAGACACAACCCCAGGAAACAGCTGCTCACATCCTCCCACTCCTGACACATATATATTTATGTGTGTTAGTGTGTGTGTGTGTGTGTGTGTGTGTGGGAGTGTGAGTGTGTGTGTGTGTGTACACGCATATGCGCAAGCATTCTTGTGTGTGTGTATATACATGTTTGAGTGGGTGTAAACACGTGACTTCTTGAGCTTCCATAGGACACAAAGACTATCGCAACATGTGTCTGTGTATTTGTGTGGCAGTGTGTACAGGTGTAAACTATGCTACAGTTATGCGTATGTGTGTGTGCACTGCAATGTACAGGGAGACCCCAACTGATGAACTACTGCAGCACACTTCATGTGTGTGTGTGTGTGTGAGTGTGTGTGTGTGTGTGTTCGTCTCGTACAAATTGAACCCATTCGATTTCTATGGTTCCTCTGTAGGTATTGGGCTACTGAGTGTTACTGTGTGTGACTGTCCAGTTGTTTTGTATGTTGCACATGCTGACTCTTGTGAGTGTGTTTCAGGGGATAGGTGTGTTTTAACACTTGGACTCTGTGGGTCAGTGGTAGCATATGTGTTTGCCTGTGTGTTGATATGTATATATGTCTGTGTCTGAGAGACAGATTGAAGGGCAGTAGATGTGTGTGTGTGTGTGTCAGTTGAATGTATTGTGTGTTTAGGGGGGTGTAATGCTGTGAGTGTGTATGTGGATGTAGACTGTATGCATTATGCAGACCTAGGAGAGCGTTGTGCTATAAATAAAACAGGGCTGCAGTGTGCTCACTGGCGGAATAATCTATCTGACACTATGGTGAGAGAAGGAGACACAAAGATGGAGAGGACAGAGAGGGAGAGAAAGACAAACAGATGAAGATGGAGGGAGACAGTGAGAAAGAGAGGGAGAAGAAACAGGGCTAAGGAGCCAGAGGGAAAGACAAGGAAACTGTGCAAATGGAGAGAGAAAGGCAAAGACAGAGATTAGCTTATCTATCCACAGGGCCTCTTGAGCAAAGGTAGTTCACACTGTGAAACAGCTAATAGTCGTATTCAAAGGGGCAGTAATGTCCTTCCTCAACCTCTCCTGTGGTTATTTTGCCACCCATTCCCATTTCCATTTTTCTCTTTTATGTCTACTAGGAGTCAGGAGTGCCCTGTCTTGATCTTGTGTACTCCTCACACCTGTGTTAAGAAAAATGTGCATGTTCTGCACTAATTTGCCAACATGTGTGACTTTGGGACTGTCTCAGTAAGAACTGGGCCACCAGTTCACCCTTGTTTTTACAGACCTTTTACAAACAGGTCAGCATGCATTATTCACAAGGCCCAGCCACCTTACAGAAAGTGAAAATCAAATCATCTACTAAATCATGCTAATCTACTGTTTGTTATCTGTGCTGTTGGTACAGCATTTTGATGGCGTGATGATGGCATATTTGTCTCATAGATGATGTGTTGTGATACCATTATAGAGTATCTGCTCCACTCGCCTCAACTGGCCTCAATTAATTGGTTTACTTTTAGTGTATATATGTGTGTGAGTACACATACTGATGGACCCTTATCAGTGTTATGGGTATGTTGATGCCCTGTATGTGTGTAGAGCACACAGCACCAAGTATCAGGTAGGCTAGACCTCCATAGCAACAAGAGCCTAGCCTAATAAAAGAACAAATACCATGTTCACCTGTCTCACTCTCCATCTCCCAGCCCACCTTTCTTTTGGCTCACTCTTTCTCTGCTGTGTTTCTTGATTTGCTTACATAATCATTTTCTTGATTTGCTTACATTGCTAATACTCTATTCTATTACTGTTATTGATGGTGATAGTATTAATGTTAGAGATAGATAAAATGGCATCACCGGCAGTAGTGGTGGTTATATTATCTCTTTTTACTGTATTGTTCGGGCTGTCTTGTAGGACTATAAAGTATATTTTCTGTTACATATCTACCATTATCAACACTGGGTAGGAGGGGTCTCATATGGTATAAGTCTATCCTGCCATATGGTGGGGGGAGTCTCACTCTCAGTCTTCCTCTGTTTCACACTGTATCCACTGTATCTCCTCCGTATCTCATGTGAATCAAATGATATTGAAAAGCCTTTCTGATACCTCTTTTTCCTCCCCCGTCACTCATATCTCTGGGATTTTCTTTCATTTATCACCACCTCCTCTGAAATGAAGTTTATTTATATAGCCCTCAATCACATAGATTTACAAACAGGCATCATAATGCCCACATTTAGAAGTAATGAATGAAGACAGTGTCCCCCACCTGTAGTTCCCAAATGAGAATAAACCAAACATTGTGATTTTTTTTGCCCATGTTTTTTGTTTTGTTCAATTCAGTTTAGTGTAACAAATAAAAATAAGACAAAAAATTCCACATTTAATAAAATCCATTTAGTGTAGTTCAGTTTGGTTCAGTTCAGTTCATAGTTAGTAATGTAGTAAGATATATTGCCTCTTAGTTATTGTGAATGATTCTGATGTGGTTCTGGGAGCCAGCTAAAGTAATTTCTAATTTGCTTTCATTAAGGTGTAAAATGTTTTGTAACTTCCAGCACTTGATGTCTGCAAGTCAGGTGTTGAGTGTGACGAAGCTGTCCTGGTCATTCTGATATAGAAGTACATATTGTGTTAACAGATTTTCTGACCAAGAGGGAGCATGTACAGATTGAAAAAAACAAGACCGAAAACTGTACCTTGAAGCATCCCACAGTTATAGAGGCAGCTAATTAAAATAGTGTGGTGTACTGTATCAAAAGCTTTATTAAGCTCAAGGAGGATGAGAAACTGAACATTCTCCAGCATCTGTTGCTAAAAGATGCTCATTTTCAGTACTTCTCTGTGCTGTTAGGTGAACTAAAACCTTGTTTAAAGGTTTCAAGTAAACAATTTTGATTCATAAAAGATCAGGTGGTTTAATTTTTCTCTTGGACCTTTGATATGCATGGCAGTTGGTAAATTGGTCCATAATTATTTGAGTTGAAGTTCTTAAGGGATGGTTGAACTATTGCATGTTTGAAGGTAGCAGGCAAAATGCCTGTGGCTAATTAGCTATTAATTAAGGATGCAACATAGGGACTAACGCTATCAGACTTTAAGAAACTTTGTGGGAACAACATCTAATGAGCAGGTCGTGGATTTTATATTGGACACTGTTTCCTGCAGGAAAATAATTGAAGTTGGCTCAAAACAACTAAAAAAAACATCTGTGCTGGCAGACAACATAAAAAGTACATAGCATTGAAGTCTTTCCAGAGAAATGACCAGTGACCACTGTTAATTTTGTCAACAAATTTTTAGATGGCAAATAGATCTTGACAACACTTTCTTTTCATGATTATGACCAAAAATCTGATGACAATAACAGGTTAATCTGTGAAAACAAAACACAAACAATTTTTATAGAAATTTTACCCCCAAGGAAAAATAACATGAAAATGTCAAAGGCCACCAACCTAAGTCGGACAGTTGATCATCCCTCTCGTAAATTTCTAACCACATTGATAGCACGGTGTTCAGGTGTATCTTCAGAGAAATCAGTGCTTTCAAGAGGAAGAAACTCTTAATTTCCTCAACAGGGAATACTAAGGAAGAGAGTGTCCGTTTTTCTGAGCTTCTGAGCTTCTGAGCTTTGTTTATGAGCTTTAATCTTGACATACATGAGACATAGATTCTTTTTTTTATTGTTTCAGGTGTAAAGTTAACACAGTGTTAAAAATGATGTTCATGTATTATAAAATATTACTTAAGAGCAAACGTTACACCAGAACAATAAGCCACTAAAGCTCAGAAAATGCAACAATTTTTAGAATAGTGTTCTGTCATTTGAGTAAATTGACTAAAATGACTCTGACTAAAATAATTTTAGTCAGAGTCATTTTAGTCAATTTACTCAAAAACTAAAATTATTTTAGTCAGAGAAATGCCTCTGACTAAGACTTTTGTTTAAATATCAGCCCGAAAAAGAAATCCCTCAAAAATAGACAGTTGCAGCTGAGATAAAAGGCTGAAAAAGGTCGTGAACACAACCTTAATACTGTAACAAAAAAAAATGTGGAGGTTTTCTTTGGGGTGAGCTTAGAGCTTACATTTTCCATGACATCTCTAACTGTATTTTGATATTTTATGCATTATGTCTTTTAATGCAGTTAAGCAGATTTTGTTTCCTCTATGCCTTTCTGTGTTTCTAGTTAAATGTTTTAGTATGTTCATCAAGCCAAAAATGGACTATTCTTCCCCATTTGATTATACTCACAACCAGGTGATGGAGCTGAAGGGTCAGATGATCCATGTACCTGAATCCTGCTCCCTGATGTTCCTGGGCTCGCCGCGTGTTGATAAGCTGGAGGAATTGATGGGCAGAGGCCTCCATCTATCAGACATTCCCATCCACGATGCCACCCGGGATGTCATCCTGGTGGGCGAGCAGGCCAAGGCCCAGGATGGCTTAAAGAAGCGAATGGACAAACTCAAGGTAAAAGGGGTGTCTGTTATTGGGCTAGGTTTATGCTGTGGGTATCATCCATTAGCCCTCTGCGTGTACAGGCCCACCAGTGGATCAGTTAATTGGGTCATTGCGGTTTATATCAGGACAACTGAAGGAACTAATCTCATGTGGTGATGGTCAACCACTTTGTCATTATCACAAAGCTGTCCACAGTTGAACTAAATTTCAGCAACAATTAGCAACATTTTCTTGTTGCTTCCTGCTGTAAAACAGTGACGTCAACAGTGATGTCAATGTGTGTCCCCACACCAACTGGGTAAATCTGAAAATTTGGCTTACGGAGTGACTCCTCTTAAATGTTGCTGTCGAAGTATCCTTGAGCAAGTCGTCGAGCCTTGACATGCTCTCATGCAGCTGCTCACTGGCCAACAGTGTAGCATCACTCTTCCGCCTACTGAAATTAGTCCCTTAGGCCAGTGTTATAAATAAATAAGTCATGGTGTGCTTGCCTGCCCAAATAATGGCATGGTACTACCTCAGACTGACTCAACCAACCAAAAGCCCACTCACACACAAATAAGCCTATTCAGATACACAAAATAACAAATTAAATCAAATTTATTCAGCAAATATATTTACATGTACCAGCTATTATAATTTGTTGGAGTTCACTATCAGTACCTTCATCAAAGCAGAGAACAAAGTGTCTCAATATCCTTTCTTTCCCCTCTCTGTCCTCTTCCTCTCCCAGGCCACATTAGAACGGACTCACCAGGCGCTGGAGGAGGAAAAGAGGAGAACTGTGGATCTCCTCTACTCCATATTTCCAGGTGATGTGGCCCAGAAACTGTGGCAGGGTCAGCCTGTGCCCGCACGCAAATTTGATGATGTCACCATGCTGTTCTCGGACATCGTGGGCTTTACTGCCGTGTGTGCCCAGTGCACACCCATGCAGGTCATCTCCATGCTTAATGAGCTGTACACGCGCTTCGACTACCAGTGTGGCATTCTGGACGTCTACAAGGTTGGTAGGCAGACACACAAGACACACATCTATATCTATCTATCTATCTATCTATCTATCTCTTTTGCTGTTGCAATAATTTTCCCACAGGGATCAAAGACAATTTTATTTTATCTGTACACTCAGAGTTTGCCCCCAGGCAGACAAGAAATATCTGTCTATCTCATTCCTTAAGAACACACTCGCTTCAACACCGTTAATCTTTCTTTTTCTGTCTTTCTTTTTGTCTTTCTTTCTTTCTGTCTTTCTTTCTTTTTCCCTTCCCTACCTGCTGCTTCCTTCCCTTTTCTTACCTCTGCCCCCCATTCCTTGCCCTCCCTTCCTCCTCCTCATCACCTGTATACCCCCTTTTGTTTACTCCTCTCTTGCTGTATCTTTTACAGTATCTTAATTTCCCCCCTTTCTTTCCATCTTCCTGCTCCTCCATGATCTCCAAAATTTTTTTTATCTCTCTAACTTTGAAAAAAAGTCATATTGTCAGATATCAGATATATCGGCATATTTGAATAAATGTGAGAGTTCTGCATGTGTGTGTGTGTATGTGTGTGTGTATGTGAAAGACAGAGAGAGCGAGAGACAGAGTGAAGAGGACGATGTGGAAAAGCCATTGTCATGGTTACTTTGTCAAAATGACTGATCTGGTGGTAAATGAGAACAGTTAGTCTCTTTGTTTTTTCACTTTTTGCTTCTTTTTCTCCTCTCTCACTCTTTTTTCATCGACTTGTCAACTGTCATGACACAAAGTGTAGCTCACTCTTTCAGCTGTAGGAAATATGGCAACACACATGTGAAAATGGCATTCGTTGTTTTCTTTATTCACCTGAATTTGGCCTTTGGGTAATAATTCTTGAACTGGGGAAGATTAGCTGCATAATCTCTTCAATGTTGCAACAAAGTCAAAAACAAGTTTAAAAAAAATAATGGAAAAATTGACTACATGGCACAACATGTTTTACCATCTCATTCCTTTAACAGAATGTTTTTCCTGACAAACTGTATCCACTCTAGCAATGCATCATGGCCAACTAGTGACGGATGGCCAAATTATCATTATCAGAATGAAACTTTTGTATACAACAATATTTCAACATTGTGAACAGTTACTGAAAACATTTTAGTCATTATTTTGTAACTTCGTCACATCTTGTACACAAGATTTCACAGTATTTTGTTGTCTTACTTACTTTGATTATTCATAATAATTTATTTTCATGGAGTCATCACACTTTTATAAAATCCAAACAACACTATGATGTTGTGATTGCTTACTTTACAGGACTTGAAATACCTCTACGGTACATTTTATCCCTTTTCTCATTTGCTTACTCACACCACTGTAACTTTTACCCATGGCAGTAGCATTGTTTCTCTATTGTCTTGAGACTATCTGTCCACTCCATTACATATTCCATATGTACGGGGATATGATCCCCCTGCTTGTCAGGGTCGATGGATATAACTTTAAGACACGCTGGCTTGTCTGGTCACGCCCCACGGCTTACCTATAAAGCACCTGTGCTGGTGTGAAATCACTGATAGTTTGATCAAAACGTGTCTCCAAGCGGCCTAAAAGCTGGTCTCCTCACTCAGAGAACCAAGGTTACAGTGTAACCGTACGTTCTCTATTGTCTCAAGACTATCTCTCCACTCTGTTACATATTCCATATGTACGGGGTAACACTTTAAGACACCCCGTGAGGAGACGGTGCAGCCCAAAATCCCACACACCAATGCTTGCTCTTCTGTAAGAAACGAACTATTTACAAATGTACACTATTTACATACCAACCAGGTCAAGGCCCTGCAACACGCTAAGGCCAAGCCTGAGAGGCAGGAGGGCTGCTAGGGAAGTCTGCAAGACACAAAACTGACCCAAGGAGCATAGGTAAGGGCCCTGCAAGATGCAAAGGCCAAACCCATGAACAGGGCGGCCACTCAATCAGCCCGCAAGACGCTAAGCTGAACAGGAGACAAGTCAAGGAGACGTCTACCAACGAGTCACGCCCAGCAACTACTCCCCAAAAGAGGGGCTGGTGGCTACATTCAGCTGGTAGAACCTGGCAAAGGTAGACTGGGATGACCACGTGGCTGCTGCACATATAGCAGCAAGAGAGGCTCCTGTCCACAAGGCCCATGAGGTAGCCACGCCTCGAGTTGAGTGTGCCCTGACCCCAGATGGGACAGACACACCCAAAAGCACATTAGCCTGTCAAATAATGTCCACAACCCAGTGTGACAGCCTAGACTTCGACACAGGCCCGCCCAAATGCCCCCCCATATGATGCCCAATATATCATTGAAATATCTTAATCACTACAAAGGAGGACAGAAAAACATAACTTTTGTTGGCATTTTTATTCATGGATTATCCACAGAACGTGAATTTGAGTAGAACAAACTTTCCTGTTAAAACAACAGGATGGTCAGAGCAGCGGACATTGTTGCATGCATTGCTGCCATTGCAAACAGATGTGACACCAGGCTACCTTCCACATTCGAGTTGGTGATAACAGTTAATGTTTATTTACTACTTTTAGCAACCAACCAGCACGACATGCATTCTCTTTTCTCAACATTGTGACACTCTTTACTGCTGTGCGTCGTCACTGCGGCCACAAACCACAACAGTTCAATGTCCGTTCATTGCCATTCAAGTTCTGTGACTTAACTGTCTCCTCTTAGTTTGATCAATAAACAATCAGAAGCTTTTAATTCAAATGCAATTAGTGCAATTTTGAATGCCTGTGCAAAGCACTGAGATACATAATGTCCCTCCTGCTTTTAAAGATCCATTAATGAAGTCCAAGATATCAGTGTAATTTAGAAAATGCTGGAACAGAGCAATAAGACAAAATCTGTTCAGTGGCGTCTGAAATGTTGTGCATGATGAATGAACAGATGGACAGACAGACGGATGAACAGACAGAGACTGATCCATAGTTCCTTATGTGGAGTGGGGAGTTTGCTGAGCAGTGGGTCTTAGACCAACTTGTTTATGAAGGTTAAATGTTTGGCAAGGATGCTTCTGTTGCCTTTGTTGTTCAGTTGTTGTATCTATATAAATGTGAATGTGTTGATGAACATCTTGGGGCTACTGCAACCATGGAATGGACAGGGAAGCAAAGGCAATGAGAATATTGGAGAAATGTCCCCTCAACTTAGTTGAGGGGACATTTGGCAAACTAGTGGCAAAGCAAAAGATTTAGGCAAAGCAAAAAAGTGATATTGTTGAAATGTTTTAAATAGATGTTGGATATCTGAGATATTTGTCACATGCAAAATGTAATAAAAGAGTCAATATCAGTATAGAGTGCCATTGAGACTTCCCAATGACACAAAAAAAAGATGAGATTTTCCACTGAACTCCATATCCATTGTATAAAGTAGACCTTAAGCTGTTAGAAATGCATGTTGGTCAAGCTCCTGCACCTTTTATAAATTGACTGCAAGAATAGAAAGTACAAGTGAATTGCAAAATGTGTCCACCCTGTCATGGGACAATTTCTAAATAGAGTAAATATGTTCTAATCATATTGATTACAAAATGTACATTTTCAGAAAGGTATTTGGTCCCTCGTTCAGGAATATATTTTAGTTTCTGGAAAACATCTCTCAAAAATACAGAAATTATGGAAAAATATGTTTGTATATGTAAAATCTGTGAAAGTTGTACTTTCTTTTCTGAATAAACTCTATAAATAAAGGTATCTGGTCAAACTTTGAAATAATACTGTTTGGCCGTAATCTCTTAAGAGCAAAATCACACAAAAGGTTTTGATAACTTGTGAAAATAATTATTTATTCACATAAAACATGAACATGACGGGGTGGACAATGACATGACGGGGTGGACAATGTTATGGTTTTGTCAACAAATGTTTTTTGTCAAAACATGACTTTTTCACCTACTGTATTTTGAATTGTGCACAGGTAGGCTACATTTGGAAATGACACTCAACAACAGCAAAAATAAATAAATAAAACCTTCAACTAGAGGAACAAACAAGATTGATATAAACAAAACAAAAACCCTTGGTCCCTAAATGTAGGCCTACCACAAAAAGTATAAACATAGGTATCCTTTCAAATGGTTTCTTTCTCTGCATATGTTTTGTCCTCCACTTGACTTCTGGAACACTGAAAAACTTATAAAACTGTTATAAAACTAGACTTGATGACGGGGTGGACAATGACAGGGTGGACGTTTTTGGCTGAAGTTAGCATTTAATGAGCACATGGTGGGCCATTAGCTAGCAACATGTATCAGTTAGGAAGGTGACTGTGTATACTTTAACAAACATATTTTGAATTTCTGAAAAGCATTTATATAGATTCATATTTTGCAATGACAGGGTGGACACATTAAGATTGAACACATTCAAGTTCAATCATAAAATGATGAAAATGTCAAAATATAAATGTTGATATGTACTCTCTCTGCATGAGCTATTCTTCACTCCATTTGTAAAAGACAAAGCAGTGGTAGTGATGTCACTGATTACAGCAGGTGGTTTCTTTTAGTGGCAGTAACCACCCAATGACGGGGTGGACAGCAAATCCAGGGACACATGCAAAACGTTTATTATTATTATTACATTAGACCATAAATGATCCAATTGACTCATTTTATTCAAGTACTTGATGAGAGCAACAAGAGCATGTAAAAGGTTTGTACATTGTATATCATTTATCTACTTATTTCACTCAGTGAAGTTAGTAGAGAGGAGTTTGGGACATGGCAAAATCACATGCATCTAATCATAGAAATTTTTTTTAAATATGAAAAACACCCTTTTAAAGATGTATCTCTGTACCAATGTGTGTTTAAATGTTTGGCCATTTATAATAAACCATCAGAGTTTTGTTATTTTGCAAATTTTTCATGAAAAGTGAGTGATTTCTGCCTGGGACACCAAATGGTACCCTATATTGATATTGACTCAAAACTGTCGAAAATCAATCATATTTGTCCAACTCACTGTTTGTCGTGCACAGTACACAGAGACAGACAACAGAGCCATGCCAGAAAAATAAGACACCATGCCAACGTGAGATCCATTGTTTTCCAATTCACACAGATTAAAAAGACAAATGAGGTGGGTCCTGGTGGCTCAGTGATCTAAGGAGTGTACCATGTAAATGTGCATATCAGTCTTTCTTCATCTCTTTACTGTGCTCTGTTCGGTAAAGACAAACATGCCCCCCACCCAAAAATTAATGACAGAGAGACGATATCCCTTCCATGATACTTGGAGACAACAGAAAATATCAAAATATGTTTTGAAATTATGTTTGAATAACAAAAATTGACCAGCCATTAGTTGACAATAAATTAAAATTTGCCAAAGATGTGTGGCCCAGCAGCAGAAAATTAAATGCTCACATATTTATTTAAAAAAGGAAATTATTTAAAATGCTTTGGCTATCTATCAGTTAAATGCTGAAACTGTTACATTAGCAATATTGGATAACGGGACAATGTGACTGTTGGTGGTGTGTGGCCTGAGCTCAGCTGCAGGGGGAGAATTGGCTAGGAGTGGCTCATAGGAGCAGTACCAGGTGAGCTTAATTGGCACAGGTGTTACCTGTTGTTTAATTATACTCTCTCCTTTTATGCAGTAGTGCGCTGGACCTGGGACACACACACACTGAAGCTAGTAGAGGACAGCTGTGCTCCTCATTTATTCTGCTATGTTTGAGTTTTGTTTGGAACTGAAACGTGCCTCCTCTGGGAGGGACTGGGCAGGCAGGCAACGGAGATACCGAATAGGGACGTTTGTGTTTTAAAGGCGTGTGTGTGGTCACGGAATAAAACTTACAAGTAAACAGACGTGTTTGGATTGTGTTTGTGCTGGGTAGAACCCACAGTAGCAGCATTGCCTGTTACAGTGACATATCTTACAAAAGATTATGCTTTAAAAACATGTTCTGTAGGTACAAATCTAAGGCTTCGGTAATGCATGCAAAAATCTAAAATTTTACTGGCCCAAATCCAGACTGTGCATTTCATTGGTTATTGAAAGTGAAATATTTGGTTCAATGGCCAATCTGCCCTTATGTAAAATAGAGGGGCGCTATTGAAGAAGCTCTCGTATAAAGTGAAGGAGAAAGTGCACTCAACTTTCAAAACACTCTGTATCTGTAGACTGATGCATGTGTATAGCTCTGAAACCCTGACTTTGGTATCAGTTTACCATATTTTGTGTTTCAGATCCTAAAGACAGTGTTTAAAGTGCTCCCAAACATTGATATTAGTGTTGCAGCATGAGTACCCCATAAACAGCAATCCCTGTGTTTTAATGGCTGCATAGCACTGCTTGTGATGTTTCAGAACATGATAATTGCTATCTCCTTACCCTCCTCCCCCTCCCTCTAAGAGTGTAGTTATTATATTAAAAGCTACTAGGCGATCTAATTTACATTTTTTATTTTTCGGACAGCCAGGGGATTCTCCCTATTTAACTGAATGATATGGAGAGGTAACATCAACAAGTTATGTTAACTCCCCTGTCACACAAGATCATGTTTACAGTATGGTCATATCTACCTGTCTCCCAGCTTGCACTGATTTTTACCTAAGACCTGTGGGCCCATTTTCCTTAAATACCCCTAGGAGCAGATTGGTTCAGTGGTGCTTTTATCACTCTAGAAAAAATTGTATGGGTAGCCTTAACAATTCATTCTGTTTCTTAAAAAGAAGAAGAAGAAGAAGAAGAAGATGAAGAACCTATAAAAATAACCTTTTTAAGGTTAGGCTGTGCAGTGCAGGCCAAGTTCTTCTTCAGGCCATAACAGTTAAGGGATGTCCACATTACAAGCCCTAGATCAACATTTCTATTAAGTAAAAAAGGAAGACATGACTTTAAGGGATATGAAGTCAGTCTTCAGTAGGGGTGGAGTTGAGGGATTCATTGAGAGGCGTGTGTGTGTGTGCTGTATGGTGCAAAAAACAAAGACAACAAACACCACCAAGCCGAAGGGTACCAAGGGCCTGGCTGCCCAGGGAGGGAGAGTGACCACCCTGAGGAAGCCTTGCTTTTATGTTCTTCCATGCAGATGAGACTGGCAGCATCAGCAATCCAGAACAGCAAATGGGCGGGTACAGTATTATAGAATTGTTACAATTAACTTAATAGATGGTTTTATCCAAAGTGATATACATTTGAGAGTTAGTGCAACACAAGCATGGAACTAGTCAGGAGAGAACAACGCAAGCGAGTGTCATAAAACCAAGTTCAAGTCCAATAGGATGTAGGCGTCCACAGACAGTGCACAGAGGCAATGCATAGACTGCATAGAAGCAGATTTTTTTTTTATTTGTAATTCTTTGTTCTCTTTTCAGTCTATCAAGTGCAGAAGTGTTTGCAAAAGACCAGGGTTTTTAGCATTTTCTTTAGAATTGAGAGGGACTTTGTGGATCAATGGAGTTTGGTAGTTTGTTCCACCACCGGGGAACTACAAAAGAGTCTAGCTGGAGACTCAAGGCCCTGTTGTTGGCAGGAGCTGTTTTAGTTGCTGTTTTGCAAGCAAGTGTCAAGGTTTTGACATTTATACAGGCAGCATTTGGGAGCCGGTGCAGTGATATGAACAGTGGGGTTGATGATGTGTATGACATATACTGTTTTGGTCTGGTTGAGACCAGACGTGTAGTTGCATTCTGGATCATCTGAAGAGGTTTGAATGTGCATGCAGGGACACCCTCCAGTAAGGAGTTGCAGTCAGTGCAGTCAGTTTGTGATATTAGGAGAGCCTGTACAAGGAGTTCTGCTAAATGTAAGCCCATTGGATAAGCCACACGGTTTGGACACTTCCCCTCTCCAAGATACTCTTAGAGGTAGGACATGAACCAGCAGAGGACAGATCCTGAGATACAAAGCTCAGTGAGTGTGGAGAGGAGCATTTGGTAGTTAACCGTGTTGAAGGCAGCTGACAGATCTAGCAGCAAAAGAACTGAGGACTGACCAGCAGCACTAGCTGAATGCAGAGATTCCAGTACTGACAGGAGTAAAGTCTCACTGGAGAGAGACCCCACTTAATGTGAGACTGATTCAAGTTGTACAGGCTGTTCTCAGAAAGGAATTCAGAGACTCTGGTTAAAGACCCTACTCTCAAGCATTTTTTAAGAAGGGTAGGAGTGAAATATATGGCCCGATCTGCACTCTAGCCAAAACCTCACTGGAAAACTGATTTAGTATAGGGGACTGGATGTTTCGGAGGAAAGAGACCATTTATGGAGACCGTGGAGGAGACAGTGGATTGAATGAGGAAGTAGTTTGACATATATACTGGGTGACAGTGAAATTTACTGTGGAGCAGTTCCAAATCACAATCAGATCAAGAATATTTCCAGCTTTGTTTGTGAGAGAGGTGGAGACCTGTTTGAGGTCAAATGAGGACAAAAGTGACAGCAAATCAGCGGCTTGGGTTTTGTAAGTTTGGATATTCATTGGTGTGTCATCATCAGTAATGGCTTAGTGTTTGACTACAAACTTCCACAGCTGATACCCTGGTGGGCGGTATATGACTGTTAAGAGGAGATGTACGAGAAGTTAAATTATAACAACTGAATTTTAATCAAGTAAATAAATAAATGTATGGGGTGTGGAAGGCAGTATCAGTGGTGTGGGTGAGTGTATGGATGCAGTGAGCAATGTGGGGTGCATGTTGTCAGTGCAAAAAAGGAAAAAACAAACAAAAGAAAAGGCCAGCACGCCAGCAGGGTGCTGCCTGGAGCAAGGACCAGGTAGAGTGGAGAGCAGAGCGAGGGGCTGGCGTCTGGGAAGGCGGGGTTAAATAGACCTTGATGGGAACACTGGCCAGGTGTTCCCAGTCAGGTTAATGGCAGACTGGACAGACCTGGAAGACAAAACACACACACACACCAGTACACCGAACACTACACACCAGGCCTGGGGCCGTCACAATGATAACCACAAATAACCTAATAGGAACTTTAACCTTGATTGCATGGTATTCAAAGGAGGAGTTGTTTCATAGCAGGGCAAACGTAGTGAAAATCCAGTCTTTGGAAATGTGAACAGAACGGGAGGTGTGTGAGAAAGTGGAGTCAACAGAGTGAGGCCGGTGTGGCAGTGTTTCTTGGACTGATCCAGGTTTCAGTCAGGGCTAATATCTGAGTGTCTGACAGATTAGAAAGTACTTGGATATTTTTTTTTTTTTAATTTACAGCCAACTGGCAATTCCATAAGCCAAAAGCCAAAACAAGGAGTTAAGGCTATTCTGAATAAGCAAAGCTTCCTAGGATTGAATTGTCTGTAACACGTTTTTTTTTTTTTTTTTTTCTCACTAACCTTGGATGACAGGGATATCTTTGGAGCACACGGTGAGTGTGGCAGGCTGCGAGACCAAGCAGTAGAAAAGGAATAACCAGTTTGTGCCCTTTCCTAAAATTCTTTACCTACAACAGAATCTACAACAGAAAAGAGAGATAGCAAAGCAACCTGGGGAGAACATACGGCCAGGGGTGTCATGTTGCCTTTTTTGTGTTATTTTTTGTCAGGTCTTTTGTAAAAACCATGAGTGGTTGAATCAAATAATATCCAACAAGTTGTTGAAATTTAGGTTTAAGTGATTGTAAGCACTTCCTCTGGTCACCACCAGACCAATCTGTGATTGGTTCCCTTTTGCTAAAGACCCTTTGCTATCAGCTAGCATTGTGAATCATATTCAGAAACTTTTTGTATCAAGTGAATAAATTCATATCAACAGATTTTTGTCGCTTATAACAACTGTGGTGGGTAAAATTGTTGACAGCATTGTGTCTTGTGTGGTATTTTGTTTTTTGGAGGTAGGTAGAGTTATTAAAAAAGTTATAACATTAAAGTCAAGAGGTGCTTCCAGTTTCTACGACCCCAGTGGATGTGATATGAGTAATTGAATGGCTTCTCCGCTACTAGTTCCACATATGCATTTGTGCCTACAGCTGCTAACACATATCAAAGTAATTTATGCAAATTGCTTATGCCTCTCTTCCCCACCTTCTCTTCCAATTCCAATACAGATTGAGACGATAGGTGATGCCTACTGTGTGGCAGGCGGGCTCCACAAGAAGGTTGACAGCCATGCTAAACCAATTGCACACATGGCTCTGAAGATGATGGAGCTCTCAGAGGAAGTGCTGACGCCAGATGGAAAACCCATTAAAGTGAGTTTTCACTTTTCAAAATGATGACAGTGATGATGATGATGATGATGATGATGATGATGATGATGATGATGATGACAACTTTGAAATGGCAATGGTTATGTTGGTCTGCGGCACTTCCTCCTGGAAGTGTAGCATCATGGCAGCCAGCATGTAATCCATGGCCACATATATAATAATGTGAAAATGTTATTCTGTTAATTAGCTGTGGTCTTCTGTTGGATTTCCCTTGCTGATAAACAGAATTAGAAACCTTTTAACTGTAAATTAGACTATATAGGCAATTATGTAATACATCTTATGCATGTCTCTGTGGTAATATTTACCTCTGTACCTCAGTGTATACCAGCCATCTGGACATCTCACTAATTTGGACAATCTCCATTCCTAAGGGATTTGCATTGGCAAAGTACTATACGGCTTTACCATCATTGCTTTCTCCACATATTGCTGTGAATGCTGTTTTCTTGCTGAACAAGGCCCATGCCCTATACTAAGGCAAGCTGCAGCTGAAAAGTTAATATATAATTTGAATGTCACATGCAGTGGTGCATGTGCACAAGCACACACAATTTGTCTCTGTTTATTATTTGCTGTGGTGTTTTATTTTCTTCAGTCACTAATTTTATTCAATAATTAATAATAATAATAATAATAATAATAATAATAATAATAATAATTATTATTATTATTATTATTATTATTATTCGTAGGGCTAAACTAATATGTTGGTACTGTTTATGCATTCCCTATACCTAACTTTACCTCCATCTATTCATCTTTCTGTTTTTCCTGTTTTTGTGTATTTCTACTCTGTCTGTATCTCCTTATATCTGTAATTTTTCTGTACATTTTTGTCTCCAGCTGGACTTGAATGAGCTGTATTGCTTGTCTGACATCTGTATGTGTGTATGTGATCCCATTTATGTGCACATTTGCATGCATGTTTATCTTTTAAAATAATATGTATATCTGTGCTGAAACTCATAGAGGAGACTAACATAGGATTCTGTCTGATGCAGTCAGTGACCATTAGGTCACTGACAGCAGAAACAGCTGCTCAACAACACTCTGCTCACTGTGACAATTTGTCATTTGAAAGATAAGAATTTTTGACACAAGCTAAATGAAACTATTTGGTTGTCATCTATTTTAACCTGCATTCAACTTCTGGTGAGTAAAGAGGATTCACTGAGCCTGACTAAAAACATCAGTCTCCCTTGCTTGGAAGTTAGATAGTCCTTTTAACTTCATGACACAAGGGCAAAGTTTTTGGCAGCATTCTGGGCAGCTATAATGACCAACAGTGCCCAAATGTCTGGAGCACAGTTATGTTAATCAGTTAAGTTGCTGTGAAAAAATAGAATTGTGTTTTGATCATGCTATTATTTATTTATACAATAAACACAAAATGATTGAAAGTGCAGTTTCATAGTATAACATCTTACTCAGAGCACTTTCCAGTGGCCCAAAAATGTACTTAGTCTATGACCATCCTTAAGGTAACAAAGTAAGACTTTGTTTTGTGGTAAACTAAATGTACAATATTAACAATCTCCACTGGTTTTGCCTTGAGACAACAGCACGACATTATACTATCATTATCATCTGAGCCTGACAAAGTGTATTAGAGAAAAGCACATCTGTCTGCCTGTGTTGGGGTGTGTTTGCCTCTCCTTTGTGAATATATGCACATCAATTGTCAGAGTTAGCAGCACTACAGGCTGTTGTGTGCATTTGCCATGGTTACAACGGAACAAATTCTTGGCTGGAGTTTTGATTGACCATTCCTGTTAATTCCTGCCCCTTTGATTGCTATTGCTACAGTATGTCTGACAAACTTTGAGAATGGAAACTACTGTGGGCAGTACTATCCCCTTCCTCAGTGCCTTTTACCATCTTACACCACACAGACAGAGGTTAAGTAAGGATTGGTGGATTGCTAAGTCAGTACTTATCTTGCAAATGATCAGGTGACAGAAGTTTTGTTGTTAACAATCTTTGAGTAGCAAGCTCTTGGGATTGGAATTAGGTGAGTCAAAAGACATGTAAATAAGTGAGAAAGGGAAATGTTAATGATGGATGGATGGATGGATGGATGAGTTAGAGAGAGAGAGATTTACAGGTGAGAGGCGAAGCAGGAAAAAAGGAAAGGGAAAGAGTCTGTGAGAGATGAAATATTTAATTTAAGAGTTAATAGATGAATGAAGAGTGTTTTGATGAAAACAAGCAAGAGACATGGCACACACAGTATGTGTGTGGGTTGTTTTGTGTTCTTGTCTGTACCTCTGACTGTGTGTGTGTGTGTGTGTGTGTGTGTGTGTGTGTGTGTGTGTATGTGTGTGTGTGTGTGTGTGTGTGTGTGTGTGTGTGTGGCACTTGTATTCTCTTCCAGACAGCTGCATGTGTCACTCAGCCAAAAAGCACTATCACAAAATCAACAGTGGGGGAAAAACACAGCATCACGCTGTGTGTGTGTGTGTGTGTGTGTGTGTGTGTGTGTGTGTGTGTGTGTGTGTGTGTGTGTGTGTGTGTGTGTGTGTGCGTGTGCGTGTGTGCGTGCTATGTATTTCTTGATGAGATGTGCAGAAGGCATTTTTGTTTGTAGTGGGGGATGGGTGTGGTTGTCTCTGTGTATTCGGGTGTATGTATGTGATGATTCTTGTGAATTTGTGTGTTTGCTCATGTATACCTGAGTCTGATAGTGTGTGTGTGTGTGTGTGTGTGTGTGTGTGTGTGTGTGTGTGTGTTAACGTGTACATGTGTGTGCTCACTCCGTGTTTTTCAACTGACCAACCTTTGTCTATCCATAGTCCAAACAAAAACCCATGTAACACTACTCTCCATCCCTGCTCGCCTCTGTATGTATTTCCTTACAGTGCATTCACCTCCCACATGTCCCAACGCTTGTGTGAGTTACATCCCAGTTGTTATGACGATGTTGCAGGAAACATTGTTGTGGTGTGTTATTTAGCCTGGAGTTTATGTTAGGCCTGCGCTGAGCTGTGACATGTGCTGTATTTTTCCCTAGCTTTCAACTTTCTGTTATCTATCATCACTTTGCTACTTTCCCACCTGCTCTCATTCAGTGGTGACACATGGAGTTATGGTGATGGAGATGAAATAGATATAAAGAGATTTAACTGGACATGTTCTGATGATAGTCAACTTCAGTGACATTAGTGTAGATGTTTTGAGGGTTTCAGTGTACGGGGTCAGGTTTGGGTTAGTTTAGAATGTGTAGAACCATTCATCATACATATTAGTCAAATGAATAACAGAGGCATTAGTATCTTGGAGCTGCATGTAATGGCATTTCACATACTATTTGTGGTTTATTTGTGTCTGCGTATGTAAGGTCGAGTTGGGTTCGTCGCATACAAGACAATGCAATGAGTGCCATAAACTTTGGACAGTATCACAGTATCCAGAGTAGGCTTATTTGAGAATTGATTGTATATTCTATTTGTATCCTGTGTTGAACAACTTACCTGACTCCTGACCCTAGATCTGCTGCTCCATGCAATCTAAAACAAACAGTAAATTGTTGTATGCGCTTACTTATCCATATGTTTAATACGTTAGTAGCAGAAAAATAAAGGAACTGTTATTGTAATTACAGTTCTGTACGCCGGCAAAGGAAAATGTGGTGAAACAGGGGTCTCAGTACAAACCTCTCATCTTAATACATTAGAATGAGAATGAGAGCTCAGGATATGATTTATTTATACCTGTCTTCGGTCCAGTCTCTCTCAAGGTGACCCTGCTTTCTTGGACTCTTCCAGCGCCCATTTCATTTCTTATTACTTCTTATTTCTCTCAATTTATCCTTCTTTTGCATTCCCCCCCTATATCTTTCTGCCTCTTACTCTCTGCTTTGCTCCCTCTTTTCTCTCTCTCTTCCTCTTGTTTTGCCACAAATGAGAGTTATAGAGATATTCGACACTTCAGGATGATAAATACTCATCAGTGAGTGTGCTCACCATCAGCCATTGTTACAGTGTTATGCAAACTAGCATGAGAGCTGAGAGAGAGAACTGATGGAGCTGGGATAGTGAGTGAGGAGTGTAGAGAGAAAGGAAGAGTTAGGCGAGAGATGGCTAGAGAGAGAGAGAGAGAGAGAGAGAGAGAGAGAGAGAGAGAGAGAGAGATAGGTGTTAAACAATGGACTTGCTTTGTTTTCTGTATCACTATTTTAGCTTCTTGCCCTAAGCATACTGTTTTTTTTTTGTTTGTGTGTGTGTGTGTGTGTGTATGTATGTGTGTATGAGTTGGTGTGTGTGTGTGTGTGTGTGTGTGTGTGTGTGTGTGTGTGTGTGTGTGTGTGTGTGTGTGTTACAGTAGGAATGCAGTGATTAAGTGATGACACTGTTAACTGCACTTTAAGTTGCCATGAACCAACTGTAGCATTTAGAGGCTAAACTATCTCTGTCTGTGGGACTCTGCGCACTTTGAATACTGCCTTCAGCTCTCAAATTTTCACAACAATGAATGTTTGAAGACATTTCTGTGTTTGTGTAGGGTTTACTTTAGCTAACAGGAAAGAGATGATGCCCCACCTTTTCCTCCATGAAAAAGTGCCTTAAAATCATCAGTATCAGCATTTAAATGGATTCTTTGAAAATAAACTTGCAGTTGGTTTTAATTAATTTGCAAACAGACAAAAGGTGTCTGCCAAAAGCTCAGACAGACCTGTCTTACCAGTGCGTCTTTAAGACCACAATCACTCTTGCATGGTTAAGTCAATGTAATAAAAGAAACTAAGCTAAAAGATATTTACCTTGATGCCAAATTGCTTAATGAAACAGTCTGATAGGGGATCAAGTATAAAACTGTTACTCATGATCACTCAGGTAGCCATGAAGTTTAAGTATTCCATCAGTTCTTCTCATCAAGTTGTTGCTTGGCGGTGTGAGTTGTTACTAGTTGTACACCCTGGTGTGATTAGTTATTTCCTGTTTACAAGTACAAGCAAAGTGTAAAAGATGAATGTATTATCCCAAATCCATTATTTTTTGTTTTCAAGAGGCAGCCTGTGAAACTTGAAGGCATTCCTCCAGTTTTTCACCGTGACTTAAATGTGTTTGCAATACAGTTTGCAAATGTTTTCCCTGCAGGAAATTTAAAAAATGCCTATTTGGTTTTCCACATCCTTAGTGTTGTAAAAATAATTCACTGCATAATCATCAAACTGTGATGTTTCCTCAAACTGTAATTGGACCGTCATATCTCATACCATTGCATCCCTAGTGTGTGTGTGTGTGTGTGTGTGTGTGTGTGTGTGCGTGTATTATACTTTTCAGCAGCTATATCAACCACATTGTTTTGTAACACCTCCCTTCTTTCTCTGTCCATGTCTTTTTCTCTCTTTCTACCTTTCTTTCAGCTTGGCCAGGGGGTTAATAGAAATTGATTGGCTGGTCGTGCTGTGCGCCATTGGCTGATTAGTTCGTTGAGGGCCATGTGCTCTGGATGCTGACTCACAGAGAAAAGGAGGGGGAGGCTATATTGGTGTATCTGTTTGTGTTTCTGTTTTGAGAGCACATATAAGGACAGAGGAGAACAGGCTCTGCGTGCATATTTTTTTTTTTTGTATGTGTGTGTATGTTTGTGTGTGGGGGGGTTTCTGTAGAGACAGAAACACAAGTGCATGGCCATATTTAGGGAGCTCAGCTCAAAAGGGGGTCAAATCGGCGCCCCTCTTACCCCTCTTCTTATCTCGTCGTTTGTCTTTCTTCTCACTGTCAGGATTTTGCCATCTAATTAGACGTTTATTTTTGTCTCTATCTCTCTTGCAGTCTTGTCTGTCTCTCTGCTCTCTCTACCTTACTCTCCCCACTCTGTCTGTTGTTGCCATGGCTACTTCACGGTGTGCTGGCATGCACTCAGTGGCATTGGTTACCTAGGTGATGAGATGCTGAAGTGGAATATTAGAAATCTACTGGGAGCGTGTATGTGTGTGTGCGTGTGTGTGTGTGTGTGTGTGTGTGTGTGTGTGTGTGTGTGTGTGTGTGTGTGTATGTGTGTGTAATGACTTGTCCCCAACTGGAGGGGATCAATAGATGGTCGAGTGGCCCTGAAGTGGAATGGTCAAATTGGAATGATTGTTATGTAGCTAACTCTCGGCCTAGAGCCATATATATATATAGATTCATAGTTTGGCCAGGTTTTGTTTTTGGTATCACATTTCTACACTATATCGCTACAGTATATCTGCACAAAGAGACTGTCACAATTATGTAAAAGTTCTCTTCCTGACATAGGTATTTTAAGACCCCAACATCCTAAGAATCAGCTGGCACAGAATATCAGATTAGGTAGAAACAGCCATGTGACATCAGCTTGGAACTTGCTGCCATTCCTATTTGAGAGTGCAGTGAAGCACCCGGCAGCCTTCTAGTTTTAAACAAGACAGTCTTTACACAGGAGGAATTCCCTGAAGACTGGATGACATCAATTCAGTAGGGGGACATCATTAACAACCATTTATAGCAGTGTGGTCATTTATATTTTGGCACTGTTCAGTGTGGGGCAGGAGAATGTAAATATAGGCTATGGTTGTGCTCCTCATTTTAGTGCAAATTTTATCATTAGATCATGTGAGGATATATTTAGTGACAGTTTTGGATGCACAAAACTTAAATTGTGCCTCCATTCCTTACAATCTTGAGGACAAGATTTGACGTGGTCAAGATTGCAGTGTAAGGTGGTGTAATCTGGGCATAGTCTGACCACAATTTGCATACAAAGAATGTAAAGAGATGGAACAAAGAGTGGGACAAAGTAATGCGGACACAGATATAAATAAATGAGACTCATAACTTGAATTTTCAGGCCAACTGTGAGCTGTCAAGGAATGATGCATCATCAAACAGCATAACATTATCTGAACTGTTAAGAAAGTCGCAGGCCGTTTTACAGTGTTGCTGTACCTAATCTCTCCCTGCTTCTGCCTTTGCTCTCTTCCACTCCTCTTCCTCCCCTTCCTCTCTCAGCTAAGAATAGGTATCCATACAGGCTCGGTGCTGGCAGGTGTGGTAGGAGTTAAAATGCCACGTTACTGCCTGTTTGGAAACAACGTGACACTGGCCAGCAAGTTTGAATCTGGGAGCCAGCCAAGATGTATCAACGTTAGTCCCACAACTTACCAGTAAGTGCCTACACATACACACATGGATGCACAAACCCACACACACCCAGGTAACATGTTATGCACACATCCATGCATATAAATATAAACATAAACATATGCACAGATGCACACAGTGACTGAGAGATTTGCCCTTTTTCACCTCTGTGGTCTATATCTTTTCCTTTCACTCTATTTTTACTTTTTTCTCGGTTAATCTTTTTGTTTTTCCATTTCTCTGCTTTTGGTGTTTTTAGCATTCTCTTCTCCTTCTAGTCACGTTCCATCTTTGTCCATCTTTATTTTTATCTCTCTCTTGCTCTCGCCTCTAAACCATGAAACATGAGAGTCACATGGATTTCCATGGTTACTTCAGTGTATGCAGTGCAGTATACACTGTGTGTGCGTGTTTGTGTGTGAGTATGTGCTGTTCATTTGAACAGTATGTTCGATAAATACATATGTATTTGTCATTATATATTTATTTATATGATGTCTAAGATGCTGTGTGGCATCTCTTCTGTACACACTTCTCTCTGTTACTACACAAAACTGTAATACTGTGACAGTTGACTGTGTTTGCATGTCTGTGTGTCTGTGCATGTGTATGTGTGTACACGTGTGTGTGTGTGTGTGTGTGTGTGTGTGTGTGTGTGTGTGTGTGCATGGTCTGTGAGTACTTATGCTTGCTGTGATTGTCTTATCTCAGTCTAAACAAAGCTGTGTCACAGAGAGACAGAGAGATTAAGCTGTGGGCACACACACACACACACACACGCACACACACACACACACACACACACAACAGGGGTTTTTCTGTTCTTTTCAAAGATGATAGTTAAGTGCTTAACTTTTTACTTTAATTTAGTCTTCCTCTTTTCTCTCTTTTGCTCCACTATTGGATTTTTCACCTTTAACTGTCCTGTTTTGTTTTCTCTCTTCTCTTTCTCTCCTTTTTTCTCAGGTTGTTGAAAGATGACCGCTCTTTTTCATTTGTCCCCCGTTCACGGTTGGAGCTCCCAGAAAATTTTCCCAAAGAGATCCCAGGAACATGTTACTTCCTGGAGGCGGGGACATCTCACAGCCATGCCTCATTGACAAGCTCTCGCTCTGCCCCCCCAGCCTCTATGAGGAAAGTCTCCTACAGCATTGGAACCATGTTTCTGCGAGAAACAAGTTTATAGGTCCCACATACTGACCAAGATGTATGGATAGGCTGCATCTCAACCTGTGGGATGTCCTGGATATGTAGGAAGACACACACATGGATCAATGGATATGCAAATTGTTAATTGAAAGGTTTCGGAATTTGAATTTGTGGAATGGTCTATATGCGTGAAACCAAACTTGTGCTCGCTCGTCAAAGGTGAACACAAGCTGACTTTCTGACCAAAGGAGATGTTTTGGCTCACAAGACTTCAAGCAGGGCAACTATGCTACATATTCAGACATGGAACTTTTGTGAAATGGTTCTCCAATAAGTCCAACTCCAAAAGTTTGCTGATGGGAGAAATCAGTGTGGGAAATTACCTGTCTAATTGGACTCTCAGTCCCAACCTGAGCCCCAGCTCCAGTATCTAGCTCTCTCTATTGATCCTTTCCCTGGGACCGATACCCTCATCCAAATGTAAAGCCAGTGACGTGTGGACAGACTTTCAGAGGCTATGGAGATAGCCAATATTGCATTCTTCAGAAATGGCATTGCGTTAATGGGACAAAACAATTATGTGATTTAAAAAAATCAATGGGTAAAATGGAAGTACATTTTATGAAATACTTTAGGAAGATGACAAAATTTCCTCAAAATGTTTGCTGTGTATCATGGCCTCTTGCTTAAGGAAGACCACCACTGAAGAGCTGTGCTACCCCCTGCCTCCCTCTCCAGCTGTCTCCCAGTCATGCCATGTTTTACCAAACATTTTCCCAACCTCTGCTGCTCATGACATCAATCCTTCAACTTTGGACCAGTTGGATGGGGCTGTGGTGAGACGAGAGGCATAAACAGGGACATAGGTCTGAAAAAAAAGACATCAAGGACAAATGCCAGAAACACTAATGCTAATCTTGGAGCCTTCTCTGCTTATAACCTACAGTGAACTCTAACCGTGGACAACAACAATCCAGCCATTTCATTGCAGGTACTCTGTTTAGGACTGAAAACTACTCCCAGCTCAGTGCCTTTTTACTGCTCAGACCAGGACAAAATACAAGATGAATCCATTTTGAATATTTGAAGAAAGAAGCATGAGGAGCGCTTTATTTATCTTATTTTATTGTTAACATTTGTTTTAAGGCATTTTACAACAGTTAAGAGAAAGCATACACTTGAAAGTGACAAGACAGATTAGAAAGAGGGAATGACATGTGCCAAAGGTTATGAGCCACATTTAAACCTGTACTGTTCCAAGTCATGGCATGAGCCTTAGCCCACTGAGCCATCGGGAGACCCACAGCAACGGCTTCAGCTTTGAAGCTGTCATAAGTGTCTGGTAAGATAAATCAAGCGCACCTCAGGTAGTTCAAATAGTTTAAATTGCATTCAGATATATTTTTGTCCAGATCAGCCAATACTACACACAACATAGTGTATACTAACACTCATACATAGTGCACAGTACGTACTAACTGACACGTTACATGCTCACCTACATAATCTTGTTAATTACAGTATCTAGTACCAGATGTAGATGAAAGTATACTGTATAGCCCCCTGCTCATGTAACCAGTGCGACTGAATTTGAAATCTGTTGCTTGGGATCTACGCTTTGCTCAAAGGAAATATCTCAGGCCTTCCAGATCTCTGTAAGAGTAGCTCTGTAACCCAAGCACAGGAGCGTCAAGTCCTGTGCTTTTATTAGACTTTTTGTCAGAGAAAATCTTCCTGAAGTGTCAACTTATAGTGGCAAGGGAAGGGCTGAGGGTGAATTTGTTTTGTTGGATAGCCTTTAGATACCGAAGAGATTTGCCACATTTGACTACTTAAGTATAACTAGCCTTGTGATGATGATGATTATGGTTGCTGACTTCACATAGGTGTCAATTCCTATTATTTAACCTTCATTTGACAGCAACACCCAAATATGTCAGTGTTGAAATAACTTCCTGTGATGAAGAATTAAGCCCTTTCAGGGTAGTATAAATAAAACAGCAATCATTCTAGAAACAAAAGGTTTTAGTGCCCAGAGACTGGAATCGTCTTTCAACAACCTTGTGTAATTGATTTCAAACAGCTTATTGAATAATTGATGATCAAAGACAAACAAACTAACAAAGCAGTTAATAATATATGTAGCTGAAAATCTGAATAAATCATACTACGTATGCTTATCAACCTCCCTCTATAAAACAAAAATCATCAAACATAATTATTCTATCATAAAATGTAAACTGATAATAGTTATTACAGTGTGGCTTATTGACAAAGTCGTTGCTCAATACTGATTGTTATTTGGAGAAAGAAAAAATCTTCATGGAGCATGATTATGATCATGATCTGGACCAAATCTGATATACAGACAGTATGCATCAACAGGCAGATGGTACAGAGGAATGTTTTAGTGCAAACTCCAGCAGGTCCTCCATTTGACATTGGGAAACTTGTTGCAGCATTAACCTGATAGATATTTCCAACACATTTTGACAAAGCTTTCAACTTCATAAAAATAATTAAAGCCAAACTAAAAGCAGAATAAGATGAGTTTCATGCTGGTGTGAAGTTGATCTAACCATATCAGTATAGCTTCATTAAGGGCATAGAAAGTTGAGGAGGCCCGTCTGCTAGGGTAGAATTTAAAGAGCAACAGAAAATCTAATCTAATCTAACACCCGTTTATGAATAGAATAGGATAGTCTACAAATGAAAGGTCTGATTTTGTTAACATCTGGTTAGGAATCTGATAATCTCTTCCTTAATAAAATTGTTAATGTTACACTGCACAACAGTATGTAGCGTTGAGAAGGATTTTTTGTTATATATATATAAACCTGTGAAAAATACCGAGGAACGCAATGTCTCAGTAGATACACCGGGTCTTAAGAGTATTGCTGGAAGCTAGAAATCAGCATTTATTTTTCCAATGCCCCCCCCAAAACACACATACACACACACACACACACACACACACGCACACACGCACACACACCAATAAGAATAAAACAAATGTAGCTTAGCACTAAGGCCACATTACCCACATATCCAAACGCATATTGAGGCACTCCATGTTATTATTCTGTTACATTATCAAATTGATATAATTCTGTCTCCTCCATTTTCTTATTTTTTAATGGCAGAGGTTCACAAACAGATAAAACAAAATCTCTGTTGTTGTGATGGACAGCAAACTAATAGATTATTTTTCAACAACTAACTGATGGTTACAAAGTTGCTAATATATAGCATGTTGGGGAAATCTCCAGCACTGACAAGTGTCTTCAGCTCTTGTCTCCATGCATTTTCTTACTTATTGTCTCTTCAGCACCAGCATAACAAAGTGATGTGCCATAGCAAAGGACAGGCAGGGAGAAGGGAGGAATGTAAAGGGGAAAATGAGGTAATATGTGATAACTTGATAACCTGTTAGTGTTTGAGAGGGATTTGTTTTTTAGGTTATGGAAGATTATAGGCATTGTACTTTATTGCCATTAATAATTTCTAACAGCCCTCATCAAATTTATTATTTTCTTTAATAACAATAGCATCAGAAAGCTTAACGCCCTCTCACACTCACCTTGCAGTATATTCTCTATGAGGTCATGATTTATTTTGGCAATGTAAATGGCCAGTTAAGCTAACAAGTAAAACCTGCAATGCATTTTGAAAATGATTTTGTTCCATATACCCCACAGTTTCATCACTGTTATGGTTGTATAATTTTCCATTGCTCTTTCAAAACTGCTTCAAAATGGTCTGTGTAACTTATGGTATTAGTTCTCTCTTATTTAATATGTTTCACAGTCTCTCTTGTCTCTCAGAGTGTTCTATGCATTATATGGAAAAGGTCAGATTACTGACAAGATTTTAACTAATTACAGACTAGACACAAATGTCAACACATTAAGATACATCTTTGTTTACTGGACAAAGTTTTTCCCCTCATTTTTTTTTTTAGGAAATATAGTACAAATAAAATATATTTGTATTCATTTTATTTATGAGCAACATTGCACAGTGGAAAGCTGGAGTCGCAGAAGTTATCTTTTATGTCATCGAAGGCTCCTCTACTACTCCGCTAAAGTGGTAATTTTTATCCACTGCTAATGTAGAGGCAAACTAGGTCTCCTGTACTCTGGAGTGCAAATCCATGGGAGACCACTCAGTTAGTAACTTCTTCAAAATTTGGGCCAACCTTGTAATCTGCAGCCTTGAGCACATATCTAAGGAACTAAGGGCAAGCACCTACAAGAACATCTCTCAAAGGGTCAAAGGTTACTTTTACATTCACACGTGATTTTTTTGTAGGTGCTTGCTATGCCCGCCATGTAGAAAGCCAAATTTGGTCCATATTTTATTACTTTACTGGGAGAAAAAGGTCACATTGACTTAACACATGTTGCAACGAATCCAAAATATTTCTTGAGACTACCAGGTCTGTGATATTCAAAGTGTCCTGAAATGCTAGAGAACCAGTTCCTGCATCAGCTACCTGAAACATCTGTGCTACATTTGACATATACATTCTTTTGTTGATGTGTTCGAAGATATCAACACTTTGATAATGATCTATCTAGCAACATCTGCATGCCCACCTTGGAAAAATAATTCTTTATTGTCAAACACACTTAATACACAATAATTCACCAAGCTTGTCAAGACCCTTAGAGCCCTGGGAAAGTTGATATGAATAACCTTTATTTCCTTTCCTATTTCATCTAATCTTCATTCCTCACCTCTTACCTATTCACCACTGTTTCAAAGACCATGGGCTACTTTCTAGATATCACCAGTTTTTGGAAAGGAACCTGAAATGTCTTAAGCTTTTGGTCAGGCAATGGGTCGGCATGGATTTCCAGTTGTATTCTGAACCTCTTATTTGGGCAAATGAACCTGTGATATGTCAAATACAAACAATCCATCACGGATAAGCTTACAAGGAGCAAAAAAATCAATAGTGATTTGATGCTGCTGAGACAGTGGCTTATGGAGGAGCAGGTAGCATATCACAAATAAAGCCTTATGCAACGTAAACAGTGTGAGAGTCCTCCAGTCCAATTACACCGATACTGAGTATACGGTGTGGGAGGAATTTACAAATGGTTAAAGCAGCTATAAAGAGTTATGAAGAGATGAGGAGGACAGATCAATAGATTATTGTATGTTAAGAACTCTAGCTATCATGTGAATAAAACATCTGTGGATCTGACTCCATTAATCTGACATTTGACACCATTAAGGCAAAAGTATACTTGGAAATACATAAGAAATACTGGCGAACATGTCAGAAAACACTGTTTCCAGTTTAGTCAATAAGACGTGTGTCCTTTGAGGCAGGGAGAGAGAGAGAGAGAGAGAGACATTTGGTTTGGGATAGTGGAAGAAACAGGCTGAGGACAGATGGACAGGGTTTAGCCTACTTCTGTCTCATACAGTTACTCAGTTTTAACAGTTGTAATCTATAGGCAACTCTTTCCCATAAATATTCACTGAATTGATTTCTCAGAGATCTGAAAACTATTGAACATGGTTTTAGTCTGCTATAGCAGCACAATTTCATAGCCTAATGTTATTTTACGGAGCAGTTGGTGAAACTAAATGAAACTATTAAACTATTTAATAAAGGCATTGTGGACAGATGGTCATATGTGCAGTAGAGTATATAAAAATAAAACTCTTGACGAGGGAAATGAACAGAATGTGGACCAGCTGAAGAGCTGAAAGATCAACAAAAGCCAAGACAAAGTTCTGCCGAGGGGTTTGCACAGAGAACACCAAAAGAATTCAGACACTTCTGACGTCACTGTGCCTTACAAGACGAGGACGGGGCTAGGAAATTTTTATTGGTGTTCTGGACTCTGTTAGGTAGGATTGTCTTGGGGTAATCCTATCCTGTGAAAACCTGAGATAGAGTTAAGGGGAGAAAAATTTTGTTAGATCTTTACTGAATTCCAAAAGGTAACAAGACAACAAAATGCTACAGAAATCACAAACTTCAGTTCCCTGTGGCTTTGTCTACAGTATTACCTTAACAACTTCAAGCCATATTAGAGTCACTGCTGGGCCAATGAGCGCATGGTCACTGCTCAAGTGTGTCCAGCAGTGTGCTTATTGTGTTTGTGTGTCTCTTCACTCTGCAATCCAGTCATAGCATTACAATCAACTAATAAATGATTTCTAAATTAAGATAAATTATGCATGAGATCATCTAAACTTTCCTTAGGGTCTTGGCAGGCTAGATGAAGCATTACTAAGTGTACCTGACACTTGTTTTATTGAAGCCGGGGGTTATTTCCATGGCAGGAATTAACATGTAGGGGAGGTAACTATCAAAGTGGTGATATTCTTTAATGCATAAATGCATGAATGTCTGTAATGAATCTAGTGTTGCATAGGTGTAGTGGAGGTGTCATTTGCACTCTAAATCAACTGGAGGTGAACACTTCATCTGTAGTAAAGCTCAGTGAAATGTGTCTCTGTAGCTCTATGTAAAATAATGGCATAACTGGTCAGATCGTACAAGTTTTGGTCTGATGCTCGGTAAGTGCAGCAGGTGCTGGTTCTCTAGAATGTTAGTTGTGGCCAAACACACACATACACACACCGCATTTACAGTGGCAGTACACCTGAACTGTCTTTTCTAACAATGAACATGGCAGTTTTCCAACTTCATGGCGCTGATTTCTTTCCTGCCCCTGTGTGTTACTCATAGATAAAGGAGGTTTTCTAACCGACATTAACGGCGCATCTTCTGTCTTATATGATGTAAATAAAAAGACACAAAGTATCTTTAATAAGGAAGGCAGACTGTGGTTATTGTCTGTGCATGTGTTTGCCCGCTTGTGTGTATGCATACACTGTATAGGTGTTTGTCCATGTCCGCATACAGTAGGTATGTCTGCTTCTGTGTTTGTGTGTGTGCGTGTGTGTGAAAGTGCTTCTCATTTTAGTCCTCTTTCCCCTCTCTGGGTTTATTTCTGTGCTGAGATAACAAAGCTTATTTTTAGCTGCACTATAGCAATTTGAACATCCCCACAGATTACCCTTATCTGTCAAGTGTTTGACTCTGTGTGTGTGAGTGCGTGCGCACGCGTGTGTGTACAGTATGTGTGCAAGCTTGTGTATGCTTATGTATCTGCTTGTGTATATTGAATAGACACTGAAACACAAGGACTACTTTCCCTTTTGAGGAGAAATCCTTCAATGGAGGAGTTATGAACAGGCAGTGACAATTTTTTTTTTTTTTTCTACAACCATAAATTTGGTGGAAAACAAGGTGGAAAGAACAAGAGATGTGAGAGAACAAAAGGGGAAGAGAGAGGAATACTTCAATCTTATACCTTCCTGGTGTTCGGTATCTATTTGTGTTCACAACAGCTTAAATAATGATTTTACAGGAACAGTATAGACTCCGTTAACTGTTCAGCACTTGAAATAGTGTATTATATAACCTGACTTTCCTCAGCAATTGTAACACACTCAAACTGCTGGATGGACTTATTTTACCTCATCCTAAAATATGTTTCACAACAGGTTTCTCATTTGCACGCTGTGCCCACTTGACATTCTCACCAGTCATTCCTCGTCTCCAATATCCCACCGGCTCTATGCAGGTTAATAGAACAGCAGATAATTACTGTCCATCTTATGCTGTGTACTGGTGAATTTCATCCTCCATTTTGCACCATGGGAATCCATTTATTTATTTATTTAATTATTTCTCTCTGTCCGTCCCTCACTTCCTTTGAATTCCCTTCAGGTTGCTAAGTGATGTTATGTGAACTGTTAACCATGGAGTAATGGAGTATGGGAATGCCAGATAGGAATTCTTCACGAATCTCTATTATTAAAGAGAAAGGGAGAATGAGAAACTTGAAAAATGTACTGTGCTGGATGGTGAATCATGGCGAAAAATTCCTGAGAGTGCTTATGTTACTTGAAAAATGGTTTTGTGCATGTATGTTGACATGTAGGTGGTCTCAGGGGTGATGGGAGCACTGGGGGCTGTGACCCTCCAAACTGGGAAAATGGCTCCAACAAATTCCAGGAGGGACAACTTTCGACCGGGTTCTTGACAGTCACTCGTCAGAGCTAGTTCTTCCACCCTTTATTTGCTCTATTTTTGTGATCTCACACCTACCTCTGTCATCCATGAAGGGCTATTGTCCACAGGGCTGCTGATGACTGGATTTTGTGTGTGTGTGTGTGTGTGTGTGTGTGTGTGTGTGTCTTCTCCAATCCACTGTAGGTAAACTCCAGACATTACACAAAACTTCCAAGAGTTTGGTCTCGTTTCCGAGATCCTGGAACCAGCGTGTCTAAAATCAACAATTACACTGCGTTCAGTGTTGCTTAAGTCACGTCTTTTCATTTTGTCTGCATACTTCATAGTTATTGTTCATTTATGCATTATTCACTGTAAATACACAAACATGGAGGTTGTGTAAATGAAAAGAATAAAGTGGATGTTTTCTAGTTTCAGCCAAGCATTCTGGCTGGTCAGAGATGTAGAATTCATCTCTGACTGCTGATAATTTCCATAAATTTAGTAATGTCATATCAAAACTGGAACTGGTTGACATGTTAACAGTTGTGTTTCCCCTCTCCCTTGTCAGAGGATGAGCAAAGTCTTTAGCTGGCAAAGTTTAAATGACAATCTCAATGATACTGTCCATTTCTTCTCTAATATTTTTCAACAGCATCTCACTCATTCCTCCATCCCTGCGCTCCCTGTCCTGCCTACCTCCCTTCATCTTGTACCCCTCACCCTCTCTGCGCTCATCCCCCTGTACCCTCTGTGTATGCAAATATGTCCCCATTACACTAATTGGCTCTGTGCAGTTTAAATATTTCACACAGGCCATCTTTACAGGCTTTTTAGTATGGGCTGTGGCGTAACATTGTGCACCGTAACATGCAAATGGAAATCACACACAGTCACCTAGACACACACACACACACACACACACACATGCCTACATGCATGTATGGATGAATGAACAAAGGTCATGTAATTTACACACTGGGCCCGTCATATTAGCCAAATGAAGCAGGGCTGAATTACGAGGGCGCTGACAGTATTAACAGTTTTACAGTGAGTTATGAGGGTGGTGTATGTGTGTTTGTGCGGGTGTGTGTACATATATGTACTTGTGTGTCTGTGTGTGTATGACAGAAGCGCTCTTTATCAGAGTGAATTACGCAGTCATTATTCATGGATGCATCTGTGGAGGAGACACTGTCTGAGGTGTGTGTGTGTGTGTGTGTGTGCAGACTCTGTATTAAAGAGCACAGAACTGTTGAGTGAGTGTTTTTCTTTCCTGTTGGCCCTGTCGGCCTAAACTCGGAGAATGTCTTATTTTCTCTTTCTAGTAAACATAAGTTCACCAACTTGACCTGTCTGAGTCTGTTTGATTTATTGCACTATTCTTTTAGATTAGAGTCAAATCACACTCAACCTTCAAAACAACCTGACTTGGCCTTTACTGAGCAGACTCGGGGTGTTTTCACACCTGTCGTCTCTTTGCTGTGGTTTGAATCAGTGAATCGTTGATATTTAGTTGCGCTGTTCATTTGGATCGGCATGTGGGAGCTGTCAGCCTGCTCATTGGTCAGGGTCAGACAAATATCACCATGTTGAAAGGTGGAGAAAGGAAATGTTCACTGGGGGGGATGATGTGTTTGTTCCATATTTGGTCAGTATAATATCCAACACGGGCATGGAGTGCCATCCGCTAATTTCCTTGTTGCTCTGTGTCAAACATTAATTCATTTGTTTCCTGTGTTGCTAACACTTATGAGTTGCTTCTTTCTGTCAGTAATCACCATCTCACTTACCCAAATGAACTGTTCCACATGAAAGCAACAATGTCAAACAGTCACAAACAACATTTCAGCTCACCATATTCAGAATCAACTAACTTTGACTAACTTTTCAGACTGAAATCCAAAGTCACTAAGGCACACTGCATTTGAGGTAATTCTTTTGAAAACAAATGTCTTATCTCTTGCTGTGAGCCATGTGCTTGATGTTTTGTGTGATGTATCTGTCCGCTTGGCCGCCCTATCCAAGTGGGTTCAGTGGCACATGACCTGGGTGATTTCCATGTTTACATAGAGTGTAGCCACTGTTTTCCAGGACGATTATGGGAATTCATTTCATGAGCCCTTGAAAGCTGTCCTTCTGTTTCCTTGCATTGGCTTTGACTTGTCTGTGTTGCTGGATGTTGCTTGAAAAGTCCAAGGTCAGTGAAACAATCTGTTGATGGAGTAACAAATCTACCACAGAGGTGTGTGCAGGTTGTGAACAACACAGATGAAGATACTGTGCATAAAGGAGGAAGTGACCTTCACCATGGCTGTGGTTGTTGTTCGGTAATAAACTGTCAGACTCTACAGGGCGGGTCCATTGACTCACACACACCCCTCTCACCGCCCACACTGTCACTCTGCCAGCATACAGACACACCTGAATGTGTTTATGTGTATGTATGTACGTGTCCATGTGCCTGTGAGGGGAAGTGTGTTCCTCCATCAGTAAAGGGAGATGGTTGACATGATTGGTTTGTCTGCCTTCTCTCTCCGTCTTTCTCTCTTTCATTACTCACTACCTCTCCCTCAGTCTCCCTGCTACTTTCTCTTTCTTCTTCCCTCCTAGCCTGGTCCTGTCTCATCAGCTTGCTCTGCACATTTCTCTCTCTTCTCTCTGTTTCTGCCTGCTCGGTCTCAGTCTCTTACTGCTGCTCTTTATCTCTCGTCATCACCTTGTTTGAATGTCGGTGAGACATTTTCAGTTGAGTGTCATGAATTCATACAATATTTCCTTATCATATCAATTCCTCTTTATCTTATTATATTTCCTCACCTGAAGCCCCTTTTGGAACATTATTTCTCTGCAACTGTGTTCAAGTGAGCTACAGATACAAAATCCGATAGTATCTAACCATGCATATAAAGTATATTTTGATTGCATTGAATTACAGTTAAACAAAAGCTTGCGTCCCAGTGTACCTCTTCTATAATCTCATTGAATGCATCCAAATAAAGTTACTGTACATGGGCAAATCATTTTCAGTCTGAGGCTTGATGGCGGGCGGGGGTGAAGTGACTGGATACATGTTAAATTTCCCAAGCGTATAGTGTTTGCTTTTAATTGTCAGAAATTCCATATCCTGCCTCGCTCTGATGTTCTCCACCAGGGTCAACACAGTGGAAAACAGATGAGCTGGATACGGGATTAGTGTTGATCCATCCAAATTAAAAGATTACCGCGGCAGCTTCGCAAGACCGTGTGAGTGGGATGCCCTTTGCACAAGCCAGTCAGTATGTATGTATGTGTGTGTGTGTGTGTGTGTGTGTGTAAGCAAGCCTTCATCCCCACATAACCATGTGCATGTGCACATACATTACCATATGCATGTGCCTTTTTATGGTGCTGTGTGCGTGTGTGTGTGTGTGTGTGTGTGTGTGTGTGTGTGTGTGTGTGCATGCATGGAGAGCTTCCATCTTTGCAGGATGAGCAACATGATATATCTGAAATCATGGGAATGCAAATGCATATTTTCCTCAGAAATGTCTGTGGACACTCATGGTTAAATCCCAGTTGATCTCAAAGATAAACGCATAAAGTCTCTGGGGTAGCTCTTTTAATAAATGGATTATTACATACACTATGTAACTGCCAATGTTGAAAAAAAAATGTACCCTAGAAAGTTTGGATTATCTGGCTGGACAGAGTGAAACAGGACATACTGTAATTCGTCAGAGGTTTATATCACTGTTTCCCTGAATCTTGGTTAGGCAAGAAAGGACAAACCCACTGTTGTTGTGCGATTTATGATTTGTTTTGCCTCTCTGTGATCAGTAATATCATAAACACTTGACTGCAGTAGCTGTGATAGAAAACACTCTTCACATAATTTGTGTGTGTGTGTGTGTGTGTGTGTGTGTGTGTGTGTGTGTGTGTGTGTGTGTGTGTGTGTGTGTGTGTGTGTGTTTTCAAGGTATGATGACTTTGCATGTACAGTGCATGAGTACTGCTGCTGTGTGAGTGTGACTGTACTGACCTCTACACCGGGCCTGCAGTCTACAGAACAGGGCCCAGTACATTACACAGTACATTACAGTAGATGCTTTCCCATTTGAAACATCAGAGCTGTTTGACAAATAAACATGGAAATCCAAATATGCCGAACCAAAAAAAAACTATGGCTTTTATCATCTGATATAAGGGCCTGAGATGAAATGCTATTACAGTTATTTCAGTCATCTGAACGTTAAGCTTTCACTGGACCTCTGCATCTGCTTGAAGCACAAACACTTATGCTATGTACGGTAGAGAGTAGGATCACGATGATGTTTTTGTATTTCTATGGGTATTCATGTGAATTATTATTAAATGTAATGTAGCTAAAAACATTTTAAACATAGAAAAAACTAAAAAAAAAAGTTGATTCTTTCGTACAAATTAATCCTGAGACTGAGATTTCAACAATCTGATACATTTATTGTAAGCCACACTGCGATATCTTACTGTTTTTTTGCCTGTAAGACCATCTTGTTCGTTTACAATCATGGTGTCATGTTAGCTTTTCCTGACATTCTCTGTAGTGATTGGCTGTTTGATTAAAAAAAAAAGTGCTTGACATCATATGGTGTTTTCTGAAAAACACCATATGATGTAAAAGGATCCCATGTAGACAATATTCACATAAAAGTTACTCCCATCCAAATGGATAAAGAGGCATCAACTTACACACACACACACACACACACACACACACACACACACATTTTCAGGTGTGTCTGTATGCTGGCAGAGTGACAGTGTGGGCGGGTGAGAGGGGTGTGTGTGAGTCAGTGGACCCGCCCTGTCAGCTGCAGAGTCTGACAGTTTATTACCGAACAACAACCACAGCCAAGGTGAAGGTCACTTCTTCTTTCATTTATCTTCATCTGTGTCGTTCACAGCCTGCACGTCCCACTGTGCTAGATCTGCTGACTTGCACATTTTGCATGTTGTTCAACTGACCTTGAACTTTTCATTCAAAATCTGGGAATAAGAACAACATTGCTGTTCAAACCAAGGAAACACAGAAACGATTTTATTTTCTCATCATGCTTCCCAACAAGGTGATCCAGTGGGAGCAAAATCCAATAACAAGTCCAGGTCCTTGAGCAGCACACTGAGCTCCTACCTAATCACAAAGTCTAAGTTGCTCTAATAAGAAAATGTCATGCTGAAGATGTAAATATCTGTCGTGGCAGTTTAGATGCCTGAATTTTGGACAAATATCTTTTTGCCATAGCTAAAGTAGATCATAGATATTGCCCTTGTTTAATCCCCTCTTCCTTTAATCGTTTAGCACTGCAATTGTTAAGTGTGTGTGTGTGTGTGGAAGGGAGAGAGAGAGAGAAAGACAAAGAAAGAGAGCAGTTCTGGTTGGTGGATTGTCTCCAGCTCCAGAGACAAACTGTTTCTCTTTGTGTGTGTGTGTGTGTGTGTGTTGGTATGTGTGTGTGTGTGTGTGTGTGTGTGTGTGTGTGTGTGTGTGTGTCTCTACACACATGCGTGCAAGTATGGGTCATGCTTTGAAGTCAGTTCAGTGCTGTTCAAAGAAACTATCAGAACACAAATACACAGCTGATGAAACATACCCAACTGCAACTGGCCAACTGTGTGTGTGTGTGTGTGTGTGTGTGTATGAGTGTGTTTGTGTGTGCAATACACTCTCACTACCCTTCAACTTCCTGGAACATCCTGTAACTTCATTACCATGCACTCATTAGTCACTCATTTAGACCAATCAGATTGGTCTGTAATCTAATCATTCCGCATATATTATGGGAACAATCCATTATTACTCCAGCCAATTAGAGATGGGGCCCATCACCTGCTTCATCTGTGTGTGATAGAAGGAGAGGGAGAGAGAGAGAGAGAGAGAGAGAGAGAGAGTCATGCATTGTGTGCATGTATATTTTGTGACTATTCCTGTGCACTTGTATCTGCTGTGTATGTGCATGTTCTGGTTCTGCTCCTCCTAATAAATACCCAACTGTTGCAAGAGGAAGCTCTGGCAGAAGGAAGCGGGCGTAGTGACCTTGACCCAGTCCTTACCCAGCGCTAATAGTCAGATCAACCTATGAAGTCAGCAGTAACTGCTCTGGAGGAGTTGCTGTAACTTGGCTTTGACAGCTGATGACTCAGAACGGCCATTTGTCCTCATTTCGCTGCAGCCTAAGTGTGGAAGTGTGGTTGTTAATATGCTATCATTGCTCTTAATGTTTTGGGAGAAAAACAAATTGAATCAGCGATGGGAAGAGAAGCAGGAAGGAGTGATGATTGAAGGGGGCAGAAGAGAAGGAAGACTGACTTGTACATTTTAAGCATTTGGCAGATGCTTCATTCACGAGGGACTTACAGTAAATGCAACCACAGACCAAGCTTAACTTCATTTAGACAAATCAAGGGTGGAGACAGTTTGGGGGGGCAAGGGAGGAGGAGAGGAGAAAAGGGCAAAAGGTGAGAGAAGGAATAAAGCAATGAAGATGGGAGGAGAGAATGAAAGGGAGGAATAGGAGGGGAAAAGATTTAAAGAAATGGTTCACCCAAATACAATTAAAGATATTTTATTTCCCTATCACCCTTAGTGCAGTATGTCCAGTCAGATAGTCTCTGTGTAATTTGGTGATGTTTCCAGTCTGCCGTGATCCTCCCTGCAGAATGTAATGGGGTTAGATGGGTATTTGTTTGTGCAGCTCAAACCATCAAAGATTTTCATGTGAAAAACTCAACAGCAACAGCTCCTTCCAAACTCTTCTCCCCTGAGGGCTGAGGTGTCAGGGTCAGTTTTTGGAAGGAACTGTTGCTTTTTAGATTTTTACACGCGCATTTCTGACAGTTTGAGCGCCACAACACCCAATTTGAACATTATCACACTATCGAATGGATGTTATTAGGTATGTACTGCACCTTCTAGTGGGTCAAAAGGCTTTTATCATCTATTCCTGTCGCCAACATGTCTCAACCAGTTACATGGGACCCTAGAGGCAGAGATGCCCTGATGTAGTATAAAGACCAACAATGTCAGTCACAGAGGGAGAGACCAGGGATCGAGTCCTAACACAAGTAAGAACCGTGTTCATTTTTAGCTAACCTTAGGCATTACCTTCTCCTAAACTTTCCCTAAAAGAGCGAGTGACATTAGAAATAGATGATAACAGCCTTCTGACCCACTAGGGTGAAGCAGGGACCTACCAACCCTAACCTGTGGGGGTGATTACAAGTAATAATGTCCATTCAATGGTGTGATAACAGTCAAATCAGGTGCCCACAAACCCAACCCGTCCCATTAAGGTGAAGCGAAGATTCTGAAAACCTCACCAAATAACACACTGGGTAGACTTCTAAGTGGGAATAAATCTTCTTACTACTTGTCCCTTTAAGGAGAAGCAGTAGAAGGAAGGCATTAAGGGAGGAAGAGGGGGAGGAACAAGGAGTGGATGATGGGAGTTGTGGAGGGAACAGAGAATGCATGAGGAGAAAGGCAAGGGAGTCAAATTAGAGAGAGAAAGTGGAGCAGGAGAGATACTGCAAGAAGGAGGGGATGATGAAGAGTGAGAACTGGTGAAGTTCACATACACTCACTCACACACACACACACTTCTACACAGACAAACGTACTTGTTAAATTTTGACAGACTCTGGAGTAAGCAATACCGACATACTTTCACACTTGCAATAACTTTTTCAATAAATTTTGTACAAGAACAGCAGTTGGAATGAAATAATCACATTCTCAGACAGCTAAATAACAAAATGTCTCAGTAATATTCTCCAAGGACATCATCAATTCGCAGCCGACATCACAAGAGTAGCTATAAATCACATGAAGATGGTAGGGAAAATTAGTGAGGAAAGAACCGTTTTAAGTGCGTAGCTGCATCCATATTAACTTGAGACTCTTTATCCAAATAAGAGCTCCAGAAAAAATGTTGACAACTGCGCTCTAAAAGGTGTATGCTATTTTCAGTGTTGTTGTGCGTGTGGACCAGGACAGCACATACAAACCCATTACACATCCTACCTTTGCTGGTATAAATGTCCCCTCTCTATCTCAGTCCCATGTCTGGATTCAAGCTTCTTTCTAGACATTGCCATATAATGAGAAATCCATTAGAAAGAAGTAGAGATGCCAATTTCTCCATCAGCTGTGGCCTCAATTGTCCATAATGTGATGCAGCCCCAAATTGTAACGTGTATAGGCCACAGATGTTTAAAATTGGTTCATGCCTTTTTCTAGACCCTGTTGGGTGTCATTCTGGGAAATGCAAGGAATCATTAACTGAAGTGGTTGAGGTGGGTTGAGGTTAAATTAGGGCACCAAAAAAACAAACAAACAAAAAAAAAAAGTAAATGGCAACACATCTACATAAAAATAACACATAGAATGTAGTGAAGAGTGAGTGACCAAAGTAGTGGAAAGTCATTATGTGTTTCATCCGGTGTCCATAAGCTATTTAAAGTTAATGAACGCTTTTCTTTTCCACTGAAGTTATATCTATCTATCTCTGTAAGCAAGGCCGCATGTTAGTAATGTATTCTCTGTCATCACCAGGGTCTTGCAGGTCATCTAAGCCCAGGTGCTCATGCCAGCTGTAAAATGCTCTCCTCCAAGCAGGTTCCAATTTTTCATGCAAGCCGTCCTGCTAATGCAAAATGCAGGTCTCCGTTGGCAAGGCTTCACTCAGTTTCTGTTGGTATTTCATGACACTTTTGACATGTGCACCACGAGGATTGTGCACTGCTGCTTGCTTCAGCAGGACCTGCTGGACTCCTGGAGGACAGGATGTTAAACATCACACCTGGAAGACTGGCTACTTTTCCCAGGCGGTCACCTCTTTCTGACCTGGACATACCAGCTGATGACGCCTATAAAGGAGGTACAGATTATGTAGTATAGGCTTTTAGGTACAAAAAATAATATGTAGAATTTTTGTCCAAAAGTTATTTAACCAACCCTCATTTCAGCCATGTTACACCGATGTGACATGGCCACTTGGTCCCTGTCCTCCTGCTGCAGCGGGACGGCCCTCTGGCCCTGCCTCTGCCTCCCTTGGCCTACCTCTCTGCCTCTGCACCGGCCACTCCCACGCCCTCCTCCTCGGACCTCAGGGCTCTCAAACGATGGCATTGTTTTTGTGAGAGAATGTCTGAATTGTCATAAAAAGCAAATGGAAACGGTGAATAGAAAAAAAACACAGATTTGCATAATGTAGTATTTTATTTATATATTACTTTTGTCAGTGGAGTTTTTAATGTCTTCATTTACGTGAAAAATCTGATAACACTGCAGCACTTATTAATATGTACAATAGTAATAGTAACTCCCTGTACAATAACAATTTTACTAGTAAAACACTGGAGCCAATAATTCATATTTGATAGGCATCTTTCAAAATCTTTCCCTCTCTCTATAATACATCAGTGTGCAGCTACAGGAGAATGATGAGCAACAAATGTCTTCAACTAGCTAGCTGTTATTTTCCATTCACTAACCTGTCAATTAGCCAATAGTCACCTTGAAACGGGACCCCACATACATATCTGGAGTCCCATATTGGGTGACTGGTTACCTGGTAACAACCTTTTCAGTAGCAGAAAAAAAAAATTCTGGCATAGCCTAACAAATGACCTCTCCTGATGACTTGATGGCTTGATATTTTTTGTTTTTCGTCCGTGAGTTGCAAACTAACTGGAAGGTTCTTGCACAGGAAGATTTGACGAGGATGCTAAAGGATTTATCTGCACAGAGTGTGACGTACTTTACAGCCACTTGTGTTTGTCGTTACGGTAACCACCACTGTTGCCGTCTCATGCTGTCAGAAGACCATGGCAGTGACCGTCCTCCTGGTCTTCACACCCCCTATTCACATTTACACAATCCTGTCATGTTTATGTGTAGCCCCGCTTGTACAGACACTGTGCTATTGGCTGATCTGTTCATGTGCAGAGAAATCACATAAATTCCTCTCCTAACACTGAACTGTAACACATACGATATGATACTGTACAGACGGGACTTTTAGCGTCCATGTTATGACCACAATGTAATGACACATCTCTTTAGAATTCAGCCCCGCTCTGAGCCAACCTAACTCATTTTTGCTCCGACAATGGATTAATGCAACGGCCCCGGATATTAATTTTCTTCACAGATAGATTGATTGCAGCATTAAATTCACCAGCAGGCGAAAAAACACGAGGTTCATAAATCATATGCAGATTAAAGTGAGAACATGGGATTGGAATGCTTCCTCTATTCCATTTTCCCTTCCTTTCTCGCTGTTCTCTGCTTTTTGTCCTCCTTTGCCTCTTTTCAAGTTATCAAGGCACACACACTACACATGCACCCGCGTACAGTACACACACGTGCACAGATGCAAGCACACACTCATGCATGATGCACTCTCTCTCACACACACACATACACACAGATGCGCAGAGTTTTATCAAAATAAATTTTCAAAAGAAGTTTAATTGTAAACATTCCCCCGACCTGTTTGACATTTGGCCTTTGTGAACTCTTTCTGTCTGTCCTCCTCCCTCAGCTGCAACAACAATCCAACAACTGTATTTGTGTGTGAGAATAAGTTCGTATCTGTGTGTACGTGCATGCCTTTAAGCACATGCATCTGAAGCAACCAGTGGGGATTTATGCGTGTCTTGATGATTTTCAACCTTTTGTGGACAAAAGAGGGGGAGTGTGTGTGTGTGTGTGTGTGTAGCTGACAACTGATGCTTTTGGCTATTTGAAGTTCCTGCCTTCAGTTCTAATCTTATTTATGTTTTCAGGGCCTGCGATCTGACATCTTCATGGTAAACAAAATCCAGAGATCAGCTCTGTGGTCTTGAGGGTCAAATACTTGAAGACATGCAGTGCACTGGCTTTGAATCATAAAGTCCCATCTGCATTACTGAGTGCTGAAGTTTTCACATCCCACGGAGGACCAACAATATCTGTTTATTATATTTGTTAATATATGTGTTGACTTGATCTTCACCTTTTCTGATGTTTCCAATTATCTTATTTCACCCATATTGGGAAATATTTGTTTGTTTAGGTACTTTATAAGAAGAAGTGTTTTTTTTCCTTCTTTTTTTACTAAAATGTCAAAGGAAACTTAACACTTTCAAGGGTGTGAATATACTGAGTTGAGAGAAAAGATAACTTTAAAGTGGTAATCTACAAAATCCTTATTTTTGGTGGATTTTGCTAAAAACGTGAATGATAAGCGCTGTAGTGTTTTGCCCGACACTTAAAGCATGAACTGGGAATAAACTAAAATCACTGTTGTGCCAAACAGTCATGGAGAATAGACATTTATTTCTATGAAAATGTTGCTATGTTGCTGAGTGTTTCGTTAAGGACTGAGAGAGAAAAAACATTGGAGATGTGGCACAGGAAAGGAGGAAGGGAGTGAAGAAGGAACATGGGCAAGAAAAAGTGAAGGGCTAGAGGAGGTATGACAGAGAGCTGAGAGAGGAGAAGGGAGAGATGAAGCTCTGAGAAAATGAGAGGCTACAGATGTTTCCGAAAAGGGAGAGGACATAAAAGTATTGAAGACTGCATGCGTGTTGTTTGGTCTGTGGAGCGAAATTGAGGAGCAAAGGTGACAGAAGAGAGAATAGCAGCAGTTTAGAAAAGGCAAAAAAGATGAAAAATTATGCCTTTATCTGTTTTAATTGCAAATGAATGGAAATCTTTGGTGTAGCCAGCTATGAAGATGGATTTTCTTTCTCTTGCATGCACATTGTGTGAACATACTGCATGTATTTCCAATCAGTGCTGTAAGGTCTTTGTTCTTCATTAAGCGACCTAATTAGCTGACGCTTGATGCTTTCTTGCACTATTGCGCTACATTCCCACTGGGACACTGATGTATTTGTCTGTGTGTGTGTGTGTGTGTGTGAGTGAGGTTGTGCACACTGGAATGCTGAGTGTGTGTGGTCTGATATGTCTGTTCATTTCTGCAATATTTTTCAATTCAACCAAAGAGGGCTGCTGAGCATGTGGTGCTTTTGAGCTGAGCTTCACTTCCATAGACGCGCATGTTCACATCTGGGAGCCACTCAGTACAACCAGTTTTACATTCTGCTGATCAGAGAGCAGCTACATTACAATAACTGAGTGGGAAATGCCTTGCTCAAGGGCAGTGTGATGGTCATTGTTAGGAGAGGGGACAGCCTCATTCATTCACTCTCCTGACAGATTTTCCCTGCCAGTCCAGGTACATGTTCTCCATTAAGCAGCTTTATTCACTGCCACACTGACTTAGTATCCGTGTTAATAACTCTATAGACATGCAGTGCAAAAAAAAAAAAAAAAAAAAAAAAAAAAAAAAAACACCTGGTAGATACAGTTGAGTATGTACCAGTCAAAAGTTTGGACACACCTTCTCATTTAATGTTTTTGTTTGGAGTCATTGTCCTGTTGAAAAATAAATGAGCGCTGCTCTGTTATGAACCGTTCAGGCCTCTCAGGTCGTCTGGGTCAGGACGCAACATGGTGAAGCAGCTTTTAGTTTCTATGCACCATATGTCTGGAACAAGCTCCCAGCAGATCTGAGGTCTGCTCCAACTTTCAACTCTTTAACTGAGGCTTAAAACTTTACTGTTTGCCACTGCCTTTGACGAAATGATGCACTTCAACTGTAATGCGCTATAGCATTTTTCTCCCTTGTCAAAGTTATTTCATTCTTTTCCCTCCTATTGTATCTTGTTTTTATGTTTTCTTAAATTTCATGTAAAGCACTTTGAACTGCCTGGTGTTTAAAACCTGATACATAAATAAACTTGTGTTGCCTAGATCAGATGGCTGGTGAAGGGTGCTAGTTGTCTTTGGGTTAATACATCATTCTTGTTGACAACTAAACTGACCCTCCATATGAAATTCATTAAGGCACAAGATATGTCTCTCTGTGTGTGTGTGTGTGTGTGTGTGTGTGTGTGTGTGTGTGTTTCTTCAGTGCTGTGAAATGGCTAACTTCACGTTTAAAGTGCCTCAGAAAGGAATTAATGATTAATATTGTGTGCTCATTCTTTTTTATGCCATGTCCATGAAAGGACACACACACACACACACACACACACACACACACACACACACACACACACACACACACACACCGTGTTCTCTATCTGTTTGAAGGTAAAGCCCCTCTTTTTCTAACCTTGAGTGTGTTAGTGTGTGGGTGAGTGTGTGATTTCTATGCCCTTTCTATCTTCCTTTAGGGTGAGGTTTATTTTTGGGGTGATGTCTGATTGCTTACTCCCTGAAAACACACACATACACACACACTGTCGAAACAATTCGGTGTGTTTGCCTGTGTGTGTGTGTGTGGGGGTAGGTGTGGGTGTGGTTGTTTTTTGTGGATCAGCATGTATTTATGCATACAGCACATGTGTGTAGGGGTGGATGGATTGGTGTGCTTTGCATATTTATGTGTGTGTGTGTGTGTATTGCTAGCTGACTCTGTCCACAGCTGTTCTACTCCCTGAATACAAGCACTGAAATTTTGCTGACACATTCCCAGGGTTTCTGTGATTTAAATCTTCCAAAAAAAAAAAAAAAAAAAAAGAGAACAAACATTTATGTGTCATGGAAATCTTTTTTGGCCCATTCCGAGGTCACTGCTATAACATTTTATAATAATTAATGATGTTATCATGGCAGCAAGCTTTAGTCAGTCCACGGGGTGAGAGTGCAGCAAACATTCAAGGTGCATTTTGAACTGCATCCTACAACAGGAATGTTCAGTGCAGTCAATGATGCCTTAGTCATGGAAACTAATCACACAACGCCAAGTGAACCTCAAGGGCAAGTGATAATTTTAAAATAGCTTGTGCATGTTTTTTTTTTTGTTTTTTTTGCATACTGTGGGATTAAAAGTGGCCATTGCATATCTGTTGTCCTTGTGTAAAGAAACATGTCCCCATGATGTTTTTTTTGGCTCTATCAAGAAATGACCAGCATATGATTACTGCAAGAGGCATTTTAATATGTACAGCATGCTACTTGACTGTTAAACATAATTTATAGAGCTGCATCCTGTAAGGAAACAACACTGATTGTGGGGGACAGGTGCAGGGCAACTGACCGAGACCAGGGTCTAATCCAGTGTGGCAGCTCTGACGTCGGTCTCATGTTGCTGTTACGCTACTGCCGTCTGTGTGTTTGCCTAAAGGTGAATTGATTTTGTGCACCCAACATGAACGTTCACAATCAGCATGTGCTTCTGTGTGTGTGTGTGTCTATGGATTGTTTCAAAGTTCACCTATCAATCAAAGCATTGCTGAATAATTCAATAAAAGACTAACACGCTCTGCTGGATGTGTTGTTAGGGGCAACGGCTTCGTGGGCGGACGGGTGATCCTTGGACATACCTCTATCTCCTCCTCCCCTCTCTCTGTCTCAGCCTTCCCTCGTTTACTTAACATTGCTGGCTTATCAGTCTTGTCCCCTTGCCTTGTGCTATGAATTGCTATCTTTCCATCATCATTCTCTAAGCTTCTGACGCTCCTTTCATTTCTTTTTCTTTTTCCATCCCATCTTCATTCTCAGTGGAAACATCCATTATCTCTCTCTATCTCCCCTATACTAACCCTATTCCACCTTTTTGACCCCATCACTCTCTGCTCTGTCATCCTCACCTCTCTCTCTCTCTCTCTCTCTCTCTCCAGCCCTCCTTCCCTTTTGCCCCATTGGGTGGACATGCAACTATGGTGATGATTTCAGTTGCGAACTTTCCTGGTAATTCTTCAGATTTTTCATATTAGGGATAGGACAGGAGCAATCGTAATATTAGATGGGATGCACTGAAAGGGAAAATGTGTGCAACATCTCATGTTCAGAAATCATCCGTTCATCACCAGTCAGGCTGGGGCTAAAACGGCATTGATCTTGTTTGGCCATTTTGAACACTACAGGACATACATACCTAGTTTTATTTCAACAAGACCTCAGATAAATCTAACTTACAATTATTAAAGTGGCCAGCAATCCAGCAATCCTTGGGATAACAGCTACAAAGACTGCTTTAAGTTTGAAGATTTCCTTTGACCTGTATTCATACAAGCAGTGTGTTTAATGATCTTTAGTGGATTGACTTTTCAGAAGCAGAATTAGAATCAGAAATACTTTATTGATCCCTGAGGAGATCAGTTGCAGTAGCTCAAACTCTAGAGAGAAAAAGCTCTATCGGCATAAGTGAAACTATAACAATTTTGTATTGAATTTGTAAAAAATGTGCATTATGTTTAAGAAAAACTATGTGCATTAATCCTACAATAATATTACAATATACAGATATTGAATAAAGAGAATATGTAGGAGTATAGTTACATACACCAAATGTACACCAGGGTATTGCACTATTGAATGATTGCACAGTTATACAGGTATTATTATATTTTCACAGTTAAATAGTATGTGGTTATACAACAGGTTAACTCAAGATAAATGACCATCTGACTGAGATTGTGCCATCGCAGTGTCCCTTTTCGTGCAATCATACACGACATTATCTGTTTATGTCCCTGCACTTGACCTCACTTGTTTTGTAATCACTTTCTTGCACAATACAAAATATATATGACAAGTTATTTCTTTACTTCATGCAACAGTATATCCATTTCAGAGCTACAAGGTGTTTCTGGAGTCCTGTGTGCCATCCTCTTATACTTTCCTGTATGGCACGATGTTTACCTGTACTAATTAAGGCCAAATGACACGTGCTTTCAACTCACGAGCACAGTGGGGCTCTGTCTCCACCTGGCATTAAAATGTGTATTTGGAAATCCGAGCACAAGTGGACGGCTCTCAGTCCGTCCGTTCACACCTGGCATTAAAATGCATCTTCACATGCGTCTCACCTGCCCACTTGTGATCGGATCTCACTTTCCTGCTTTATATGCAAATAAGCACATATCATCTGAGAGAGAGAGAGAGAGAGAGAGAGAGAGAGAGAGAGAGAGGAAGAGAGAGAGAGAGAGAGAGGGAGGGAGAGAGAGAGAGCAAGCTCGTTCCAAAAAAAAAAATAAAACAGCATTTAACAGGCAGCAAGTATTTAACAGAGGAGACATCCTTGCGCACTCCATCCTCATTTCAATGTGCTGTCAATCACTGAAGACACATTTCACATCTGTTATAGGCTGGACCTGATCATGTTCAGACTCAGATTATTTGATTATTCCAGCAGGTTTGAGATGGTTCTCCACTTAGGTGGATAAATCAACCTGTTATATTTCTGTGGTATTGCTGTAGTAACTCAACTGCACCTAGAGTTAGAAAGAATGTGTTTAATCGTGCCGAGGCATGAAATTGAAGAAAGGCAGCCACCTCCCCCTGGCTGTAGTCACCACCCTGCAGGCAGACAGTTTGTGTTTTCATTCAATAAACAGCTACTTTATAGCTGACCTGCACTTCAGTCTGTATTTGATCCATCAGCTGACAGTTCAGCTGGTGGACAGAGTCAGACAAGATATTTTCTTTGTTGGAAAAGTGCCAGTCTACCCAATGTCGGGGTGTTGGGCTGGACCAGAGCTTAAGCCTGAGGAGGTCAGGTAAGTAGGTGGTCCTTCACTCTGTCCTGGGAAACGTGTGTTTACACCTCTAATGTGATGTGGACAAAAGCGTCTGAGGCCACCTCTGAATGAGTCCTCACCGATCCGATCTCAAGATGCATTGAGGACACATTGCTGTTGTTTAAATCTGTACTTAGACGTGTCAGCTTCTGTCAGAACACACAGGATGGATATTAATACCAGGTGGAAACAGGTCTGGGATAAGAAATCAGGTGTGAACAATCCCGCAATTTAAGAACACATCATGAAATCCCATGTAGAATTTGTTTTGGCATTTCTGCTTTATTTGACAGCCACAGTAGAGACAGAGATAGACAGGAACGGCAAGGCAGAGAGGGGGGATGACATGCAGCAAAGGGCCTGAGGTCGGATTCGAACCCAGGACGCCGCGATCAGGACTCAGCCTTAACAAGTAGTTCATGCTCTTCATCGGTGAACCACCGCGGCGTCCCCACTTATGAAAAGATTGAAGAAAACACTTCAAGAGGATATTGATGAATGAGGCCTAATATCTGATATTGGGAAAGTAGGTGGTTCAGAGTGTTAGAATCTGTCCTCCATATGTTATGAAGTTCATTTTAATTCAGATTATCCAATTTAATATGCATTTCGCCAGATCTGGTTAAATAAATGTCACAATAATAACATTTTTCTTATTATAGTAACACTGCTGTCTCCCTCTCTTTGCCGCTGTTTCTCTTGATCTTGACTCTATCTTTTGCAGATGCTTTGTGCTTCTTAAGTATTTCCCTGCTTCATCCCATTCTCTTAATCTCTCACTCTTCAGCATCTCTCGTTCGCTTCAAAGCATCCATTTACCCTGTTACTGTCTCTCATTTTCCCACTTTCTCTGCTTCCCTTTTTGTCTCTTCTCTCTAAGGAAACTGCAGTAACTCCCCTCTTTCCCTCTCCTCTTCCTCCTCTCTCTATCATGCCCTTGTGACTGATGCTAGAGTTCTGCCTGCAGCACTAGATTGCATTTGTGCAGATGGCTGGGCACACGCACACGCACACACACGTACACACACAGGCACAGACACAGGCACACACACACACACACACACACACACACACACACACACACACACACACACACACACAGGTTTGCATTAATGCAGCTGACTGGATGGAGGTGCCCCAGTTACAACATGGAAAATAGGGCAGCAGCAGTGGTTGTGATTAAGTTGTGTGTCTTAAGGCCACCTATTCTACAGATGCAAAGGATGGGTGAGCAAATGCCATCTCCAGGAAACAGGTGTGTGTGTGTGTATGTGCGTGTCTTCTTGCAGTTCAAACCTTATGAAGCCCAAATGTCCTCACAAGGATAGAGAGATAGCAAAAATGTTCTACACACAACATTTAGCTTGTATTAAGTCATTTACAGATCGGGCTAATTTTAGGGGCCTGGATTAGGGTTATGATTACAATTAGGATTAGAATAACAGCATAACATCGTGAATATTAAGGTCAGTGGAAGAAGACATGTTTGGTATACACCACACACACACACATGCACACACACATCTATCTATCTATCTACACTATATTACCAAAAGTATTCGCTCACCTGCCTTTACTCATACTATGAACTGAAGTGCCATCCCATTCCTAACCCATAGAGTTCAATATGATGTCGGTCCACCTTTTGCAGCTATTACAGCTTCAACTCTTCTGGGAAGACTGTCCACAAGGTTGAGGAGAGTGTTTATAGGAATTTTTGACCATTCTTCCAAAAGCGCATTGGTGAGGTCACACACTGATGTTGGTCGAGAAGGCCTGGCTCTCAGTCTCCGCTCTAATTCATCCCAAAGGTGTTCTATCGGGTTCAGGTCAGGACTCTGTGCAGGCCAGTCAAGTTCATCCACACCAGACTCTGTCATCCATGTCTTTATGGACCTTGCTTTGTGCACTGGTGCACAGTCATGTTGGAAGAGGAAGGGGCCCGCTCCAAACTGTTCCCACAAGGTTGCGAGCATGGAATTGTCCAAAATGTTTTGGTATCCTGAAGCATTCAAAGTTCCTTTCACTGGAACTAAGGGGCCAAGCCCAGCTCCTGAAAAACAACCCCACACCATAATTCCTCCTCCACCAAATTTCACAGTCGGCACAATGCAGTCTGAAATGTACCGTTCTCCTGGCAACCTCCAAACCCAGACTCGTCCATCAGATTGCCAGATGGAAAAGCGTGATTCATCACTCCAGAGAACGCGTCTCCACTGCTCTAGAGGCCAGTGGCGGCGTGCTTTACACCATTGCATCCGACGCTTTGCATTGCACTTGGTGATGTGTGGCTTGGCTGCAGCTGCTCGGCCATGGAAACCCATTCCATGAAGCTCTCTGCGTACTGTACTTGGGCTAATCTGAAGGTCACATGAAGTTTGTAGCTCTGTAGCAATTGACTGTGCAGAAAGTCGGCGACCTCTTTGCACTATGCGCTTCAGCATCCGCTGACCCCTCTCCGTCACTTTACGTGGCCTACCACTTCGTGGCTGAGTTGCTGTTGTTCCCAAATGCTTCCATTTTGTTATAATAGAACTGACAGTTGACTGTGGAATATTTAGGAGCGAGGAAATTTCACGACTGGATTTGTTGCACAGGTGGCATCCTATGACAGTTCCACGCTGGAATTCACTGAGCTCCTGAGAGCGGCCCATTCTTTCACAAATGTCTTGTTTCACAGTCTGCATGCCTGAGTGCTTGATTTTATACACCTGTGGCCAGGCCAAGTGATTAGGACACCTGATTCTGATCATTTGAATGGGTGAGCGAATACTTTTGGTAATATAGTGTATCTATCTATCTATCTATCTGTCTCTGTGTGTGTGTGCGTGAGGAGTGTTATATGTTTTCCAGCAGATGGCGCTGTTGTGATTTTTTGCTCTGCCGTCATTTGGAGCTTGATTGGCCCTCTGCAGCCACTGTAGATTAGCTTGTTTTGTGTTGCACAAGGTGAGGAGGCTCTGTACCAGTGAAAACACTTTGTTTAAACCATTTCAATCATTACCTGTGTTATAACCTTGTGGCAAACCTCCTCCAAGTGTGACTGTGTGAAGGATGAGACCCTTTGTGTAAATTTATTATTGAAAAGATGTTTATGCTAATTGTGAATTGCATAGTCTCGGATCCTGAGGGTTCTGCGCAGTACCTTGGCTGTTCTGAGGACAGTGCTCTTCTGGACAGAGAACTCAGATGTTGCTCCTGGAATCTGCTGGAGCCACTCTCCCAGTTTGGAGGTCACAGTAGCCAGAGCTCCAGTTACCACCGGCACCACTTGCCTTCACTCCCCACATCACCTCCAGCTCTTCTCTCAGCCTTTGGTATTTTTTGAGCTTCTAATGATCTTTCTTCCGGATGTTGCTGTTGCTCGGGATCACTACATCTATCACTACTGCCTTCTGCTGTTTATTGACCACCACGATGATGTCTGGTTGATTAGCCACCAGCAGTGTATGAGTCTGGATCTGTCCCACAGGATGTCAGTCTGGTGATGTGGATCAGTGAGTCGATGTCTCCCTCATTCCTGGCAGTTTGATGTCATCCATGTCGAGGAGGTGGCACTTTGGAACCGGTATCTGAAGCCACTCTTGGTGATGATTTGGCTGAGGGGGTTTAGGCCTGTACAGAACTGCAGGGGGGATAGGGCATCTCGTTGGTATATGCCACACGTGATGATAACTTGTGCTGTTGGCTTTGAGTTGGCCTCCAAAGTTGTCCTCCACATTCCCATCGAGTTCTTGATGAAAGCTCTTAGGGTCCTGTTGATGTGGTTCCAGTATCCATGTGTGTGGAATGGAGTCTTAGGCTTTCTTGTAGTTGATCTAGACAGTACACAGGTTGGTGTTCCTGGCCCTGCAGTCCCGAGTGACTGCTCTGTCGGCCAGTTGCTGGTGTTTAGCCCCTCTGGTGTTGCTGCCAATTCCCCTCTGGGCCGTGCTCATGTACTGAGCCATGTGCCTACTCACCTTAGCCGCAGTGATGCCTGACAGGAGCTTCCACGTTGTGGAGAGGCAGGTTATAGAGACTGAGAGACACACAGAGAAAGATGTAGAAATACATATAGATATATGTATAGCATATGCATATATAAAGTTAGATTTTATGGGAATATAAAGATAGAATAGGACTGTGATGACGCTCTAGGCACATAATTCAGTTTCTAAAATAGCTTTATTGTTACTAGTCATCAAATATGTACCATTACATGCCAAGAATTCCTGTGCTAAAGCTGTACAACTGCCAATTAAATAAATCCCAGTGCATAACATCCCTCCCACCCCCTCACAGCCATAAACTGAGCTATATTTTCTATCAGCTCATAAAGAGATTTCCACCTTGCCTCTGCCAGTCCCAGCATAATCCTCTCTACATCTGCTAAATGCGACCACATCATCTTGTTCTCCCTGCTCTGCCAAGTCACCGCCTGGCCTGCAGCCAGCAGAGAGCTCACCAGGTATGTCCTCCTCCTCAGTGACTTCGTGAATTACTGACAAGTGAACCAAGACCCCCGGTTGTTGATCTTTGTTAAGGCAAATGATGACCATTATTAACAAAAATTAAAATTAAAATGATTCTTTGCCAGAAAACAGCAACAGCAATATAAACTTTTTTTTGTCTAAAAACTTGTCTCCATAAAACCGATGAGCTTTGTGAGCCTATAAAGGTGAGTAAACAGGATTCTATGAAAATGAAACTTTAACTGAATTTGGGTGAATTTGTCCTCCATCCTAACCTGTGAGTAAACCCCTTGAATTCTGATTTTCACTTTAAATTTCCACTTAAATAGATTCAAAGCTAGAGTTTTTTTTTTTTTTTTTTTTTTTTTTTTTTTCAAAATTGTATGCCAATGGCAAATGCATATTGTGTATCAACATCACTCTTATGTTGAGTGAAATATTCAATCCCAAGATGCCATTGTTTAGTGGCTGCAGCGTTACATCAAATAGAAAATATCTAAATGTCGGGTGCATCGATTTACACGTTTCCCTGTAATTCAGCAGCACATATTTGGTATCTTTGGAAAGCTTGGCACCCCCAGTAGAATTTAAAATAAAGTTGTTGGTGTTTGAACTTAAAGGCTTCCTGTAGCAGCTGCCTGTGGACCAGCCTGCTGCAGGCCCTGAGGGCACCACACTCTGTTGAAACACACAAACAACAACAAACAAATCAACAAGAAAACACTCCTGTTAAGCTGATCATTTTCACAGTGATTTTTTTTTTATTTTCAGTTATTTATTTAATTCATGTCATTATTAGTATGTTTTTTTTTTTTTTTAACTCAACTTAGATTTTCCTTTTTTTTAAATTAATTTTACCCCAATTTTATTACTCTATTTTTCATATATTTGTTTGTTTGTTTTAACAACAAGCCTGAATAATGAGGGGCCAACTCCTAATAAACAAATTGGTATTGTTTCTTTTCTTTTTTTTTTTTTTTTTTTGAAAGCATAAAAGTCCCATACTTAAGTACAATAAATATTATGGGTATAGAAGTTTGTTCCTAAACTGAAGTATGCTGAATGGCCTCTGTGCTCGTGTTTTATTGTTTTTTCCTCTCTTATTTTAATATTGTGTTTTGTTTAATTGTAAAGCACATTGCATTGAATTTAACTGTATGAAAATGTCCTATATAAATAAACAATGTTCATTAGAGACTGTTGGAAATGCAATGCAAAATAGAAGTGACCATTTGTATCAGAATTTTATGTGTTGGAGGATTTGTCAGATTTGTGTCAAAACCTCTGCCTGTGCAGAGGACTCCTCTGAGCCTTTATGAGCGGGGTATTAGTGTTGTATTGTCTCTTTTTTTTGCCACCATGTTCTTTAAATTTGGCTGCCCTCTGTAATGTAACGTAGGCATCAGCAGGGTAATACTTTATTCCCTTGGGACTCAAGCTGCCATCCACCATTCAGCTGCACTGTAATTATATGGTATGTACTAATACACTGGGTTTCCAAGAATCCATGTAATTCCACACTAGTCACCTACAATACACATCAAATCAACTGGCAGATGTCAACTGGGATGATGGCCGGAGGATTAGACAACAACACACACTGCATCACATTGCTGCTCCACTTACACACACACACACACTGACACCCACACACACAATCATATGCACATGCCCAGAAATGCCCACATATGATTCAATTCTAATGTATGTCCACATCAAGCAAGAAAAAAAGGATTTAAGATCTGCTCCTTACAAACTGTCGACAGCCAGGCTGCTGATACACACGACAGCGTCTTGTTTTAAAAAGGAAACTGACAATAAAAGGCAACAATGAGCACATTTACACAGCAAATCTGAACTTTTAACAGTTGACTGCTGGCATGGACTAAGCAACTAATTGTGACTGCCGAGTATTATGTTGTCGGTGAGAATACACAGGATTTCCTTGTTATACTTCAGTCATACTGAAACACACACACACACACACACACACTCAAACACACAACCACACACACATGTTCAGTTATTTAAGCAGCTGTTACAATGGATGCATTTGTAATCAGAACAAGCGTAAACACGTGCTAATGCTTTTGATTAGGTTTGCATAAGTAGTACATATTTGCTCTGTGTGTGTGTGTGTGTGTGTGTGTGTGTGCGTGTGCGCGTGTGTGTCTTGTCCTTTGATTGTGTCAAATGTGGCGTGACTTTCTAATCACACATTGGGCTACGCAGTTCTTGTTTCAGTGCAGGGGAAAAATAAATAACCTGATGTCTGATAACACACACACATACACACACACACACACACACACACACACGCACACACACACTTGAACCAGCTGTGTCTTACTATTTACAAAACAGTAAAGAGTGGAGTAAACAAAGAATGAATAGAAAGAGTTCAAGCAGAGATCCAACATTGGCCAGGAGGAGAGAAGAGACTGTAAAGATTGTTCATTTTAAAGGGACAATACACACATTTATAACAGTAAATGATGCCTTTCTGCAGGCCCGGACTGTACATCGGGAAAACCGGGAGATTTCCCGAAGCGCCGGCCTGTCACTGGCCCGGTGGCCTGCCCGTCTTTTTTTTTTTTTTTTTTTTTTTTAAACAGGTCGCCGGCCAGGCCAATCAGCTGTCGGTCCGGTCCGGCTGGCCTCACCAGTCTGATCTTTTTTTTTTTTTTTTTTTTTTTTTTTAAGTCAGAGAGACAGGCCAGGCCAATCAGAGGCCAGCAACCTGTGAGGAGGTCAAGACATGATTGGTTTGTTTTGATTAACACCCGCCCCAACAGTCTGAGTCCGTTGTAAACAGGCAGCGCATGTTGAGGAGGGGGTGTCGCGACTCGTGTGTGTGTGTCTGACTGTTGAGGAGAGGAGAGGAGGCGGAAGCAGTGGCGGTTCTGCCTTTGTTGCCGCCTTAGGCAAAATTACTGGCTTGCGCCCTTCATGTTACTACTCCGCGACGCAGCACCGGCCAGCATCAGGCCGCTCACCTGTCAGATCCGGCAGATCTGACTGGGTGGACAGCAAGACACCAGCAAGACGCAGTCCTGCAGTGCCCCCCCCCACCGCATTAACCCCCCCCCCCGCCCACGCTCTGGCCTGATACCTCACTGATTCGTGGCCTGAAAAAGTCTCCCAGTCCGGCCCTGCCTTTCTGTACACTGTGGCAAATCCTGTGTGATCATATTTTAGGCAAAAAAGTTTGAAATGTTTCCAACGCTGGAATGGCCAGTCCAGATGGCTCAAGTCACATGAACAGCTTATGTAGCCCAGATGCTCATTTGGCACGCTCCCTTTTCAGTGTCAGTGTCAGTGTCAGTGAGGGAGCTGGGACCCGAGACCTGAGCATGGACACTGAAAGCAGGCAGAGTGTGACGGGTTAAAACTGTTTAGTGGATGACATCAGGTGACATAATCAGACACACATTCTTTACTCCTCCTTTACTCCTCAAACAAAAGGACCTGGTAACTCGACTTTCATGTTATCATAATATTCTAAGAGTCTAGGTCCTCCCTAATAGATGTAAATAAATAAATTTAAGTGGCATTTCTTACTTTTAGTGCCAATTTTGATACACTTGTTGAGCAGCTATTTCCCTTCCTGAGTTAAATGTGTTCATCTAGGGAAGTTAAATGACTAATGTGAAATTTTATGAACACTGAAAATCATGTGAGTGATGAACGAGGCTTCAGCAATCTCAGTAATTGTTCATTACAACTCAGAATGACAAGTGGCACTCAGTCTGCTCATGAGGTGCGGTGTTATGACTGTCTAACATGTGAACATGACCCACAAAGATTAGGTTTAAAAAAGGGAATCTTCACCCAAAGCAAACTCAGCCTCCTCTTTGCTGACTCCATGCTGTCAGCTACATCAAAGCAGCATCCCGCGCTCTCAGAAGCACCAGAGAATCAAGTGTCAATAAAAAAAAAAGAAAGAAAGAAAGCCTTTGAAAGAGTGGTGAGCTTTTCCACCCAGACAGACACAGCAAAGTCTGGTCTTTGACACCACCGTAAATCTCCTCTCCTCTTCTTCAGCTTAAAGGGATGGGAAACCCAGTTAAAAATATTTTCTCATTCAGTTTTATTCTTGAATTCTATCTTCATCATCCACCCACATTTGAGCGTTCCTGAAAGTCAGTAACAGTAATAAAACTGAGTTCAAGGAGCTGCATTTTCTACAGTAACACATTCCACCAATAAAATAAATAAACAAACAAATAAATAAATAAATAAAATTTCAAATATGAAAATCTAAACATATTAAGGGAATAAAGTAACAAAAATAACCATGTTATAATGTAGTAAACAACGATGATTGCCAATCATTTCTCTAAACAACAGAACTTAGAAATGCTTCAGGAGTTCAGGACAACTCTTTTAGCCCATCAAAACCAAACATAAAAGCATTTCACTCCTTTGTTAATTGTTTTGTGCACATTTGACATCAAAATATTAGATTTGAGACAGACATTTAAAAGTGTTACATTAATTCTATGGGTTATTATTCTTGGTGTGAACCTGTCATTAACATTAGAAAACAAAAAGGGATGCCCTCACATTTGAATCTGCAGTCTGCCTTTAAGTGTGTGAGCTGCTGAGTTATTATGAACTGTATTACCGAGTAAATCATCAGTATGTCTCTGCACCAACAGCATTAGCTTGATTCTTGCACTTGCATAATTATGTTATTACCCTTGATTCTTACACTTATCAGTAAGACGCCATTTGACAAATACACATACACAGCATACGGCTGCACCATCCCTTGTGCCATGAACACACACAAATTTGGCTGTATACTGTACCAATATATATCAGACAGGCAGACTTAACCGGGACTCTCCTAAAATGTATTGTTAATTAAGGGATTACAGGATTAAATCCCCTCTCTCACCCATGAGCACTCAAGTCTCACCCGGGGAAAACACACACATATATACAGTGCTGTCTTTATACAGTGGATTATTGTTCTTTTGTATCGGAGGGGAAATATCAATGTAGACATATTGAACACATTCTGTACATAAGTTCCTAAGTCAACAATTTGCGTCCGTTCTCTATTATGATGCTGAAGTACAGTAGGGGTGTAGGGGTCATGGTCTGAGTATGACATCATTTCTATTCAAACAAGAAGGAAAATGTATTTAGGAACTTAGACAAACAAACAAATTTGTAATTTTTAAGTATTCTAAGTCAACCTAATTCACAAAAATTGACAGTATTAAGTCCCAATGCTGCCAGCACTGCTTCTCCTGCAGAAGGGCACTTCTCTCATACAAGGTGGCAGGCTGAGCAGCTACTTGTCTCTGACCTCGGAGTAAACTCTCAGTCTAAAGCCTAAAGCACTCTTGCCTCCATTCCACAGAAAAAAAAAAAAAAAAAAAAAACTAAACCTGTGGCCTCGTCTCTGACACGACAATAAACTCACAGCTACTAAAAATGGTTTGTCTCTCCCTCAGAGGGAAGTGTGTGTGACTCCAGTCTGACCCTGCTGCCTCCTCTCCCCTCCCTTTTCACTGCTGCACTGAACACAAGATTTAAGACGGGGAGGAGGAAAACTAATTCAATCCACCTGCAGGCACCGACTGTATGTGTGCAAGTGTGTTTTTATGCTCTTTCACTCACATACGCCTGTGTCCTTTCTCTCTCTCTCTCTCTCTCTCTCTCTCTCTCTCTCTCACACACACACACACACACACAACAGCATGTACAAAGGACCTTTGTGAGGCCCTCTGGACAGCAGGTTGCCTTTTTTTTTTTTTTTTTTTTTTTTTTTTTTTAATCAATACCCATATTTCCCCTCTCCTCTCCTCAAAGGAACAATTACAAAAGCAAAATCAACAGAGAAAATGAGAAAGGAAGAACAGAGAAAGAGAAAGGAAAATAGAAAAGGAAACAAATAAATGAGGGTCAAAACAAAAACAGGCTGGAGATAGAGACAGAAACAGAGAGATGTCAGATGCAAACATAAACTGTGTGTGTGTAGGTCAAGGTGTCAAATAGCAGCTTCATGTCATTATATGTATGTGTGCATGTGTGAGTTGCGAGATTGCGAAGTGACACGTTGCTAAGCGCCCCTACCTCAGGACATCACAACAACAGATTGTTGTTTGTTCTGTCTTGCATTGAAAGGTCAGTTTACACACTCGCACAAACACACACCTGCAGGCTGTTGTGGCCTACAGAGCTATAATTACAATTACCAGAGCGAAATGGGCTCTTGACAGACACACACAGCAGCTATGTGTGTGAGTGTGTGTGACTGTGTATGTGTGTAAAGCACAGTACATAGGCAGGCACTTTGCAACAGGACTATGCAAATATGCTTACTGACATAAATTCACTCCCTTTGTGTGTATGTGTGTGTCTGACATGGCCAGCATGGAGTCAAGTATTAGGGTCGAGTGTGTGAGGTCACAGTGGCTCAGCCAATTGTACATCTGACAGAAATGTAATAGCCAATTATTGTTGTAGGTCGCAGTTAGTTTGATTTTAATGCCAAATTTGATTTCAGCTTCCCTTCAGTTTTGTTGTTAAATGAAACTGTTCGTTTTCTGCTCTTCTATTTTCCGAAGGTGTATTGCTTTCCAGCAGCATCAGGACGGAGCAAAAAGCACTGCAGCAGCTATTAACATGTTTATATATCTGTTCAATTCAGGGGTGAGAAGGGGAGGCAGCGTGTGTAACGTCGCAGATGCTGAGCCGACTGTACATACAAATCATTTGACCTCTAACTTCTCATGATAGCCAGTCATTTCCTTCCCCTGTGTGCGGGCGTAAAGGCTCATGATTATAGGTTGTGTTTAAGTAGAGTGATGCAAAGCGAGGACTTATATACGTGCAGATTGATACTGTAGCTACAGGCTATCCTCAAAGGAAAGGGAGGAGGGGAAATTAACATGCTGTGCAGAGAGAGAAAGGGAGAGAAACAAGAAGGGAGCGAGTAAAAGCCCTGCTGACTAGCCTCTAATGGTCAACTAAATGTCCCTGACTAAAATAGATGCACTGCCAGATGGAGAGAAAGAGAGGCTGAGAGAGAGACAGATAGCAAGAGATGGGAGAGAAGTGAAGGAAAGAGACGGCATCACACATACACACACACACAAACTCTGAAAAAAAGATGGTGAGACATGAAGAGCGATAGCAGACACAGATGGCCGAGCAGAGAGAATGAGAGCAAGACCGGACCGATCAAACCACAGACATTTTCAATAGATCAGATCAGCCAGTGGCTATTGGTTAATTTATCTGTGCGCTTTGTGTTAACTCACAATGCCTGCTGGGATAAAAAAGGGGGCAGGGGAGAAAACAGAACAACAGAGCGATAGAAGGAAAAAATGACTGTATTATACGAGTCATCAACTCTCACTATAGATGTTAAAGTGGATGATCAACATTTCTTTCTCCTTGCCGTTTCACTTCAAGTCTTCCCATCTGTCAGTGGAAAGGCAGAGAGGGAGCTACAGGCGACATTTACACGTCTTTGTTCCTCTGCATCTGTGGGAATTTCATACAAAATGGGGACTGTGTGTCAGGAAGGTTTCCCTCCCACCAGCTCGCCTCAGGGGTGTGTCCTGTCGCCTCTTTTATACAGAAATATACACCAATGTTCGTCAGAGTCAATATCAAGACGTATGTATTCTCAAATCTGCAGATGATGGCCTTCATTACGGGGAAACTGAGTGTGGGCTAATAGTTGAGGACTTGGAGCAGTAATGTCTCCATCATCGCCAGGTATTGATGGTATGTCTGCTGCTTTTGTTGACATTTATGAAACCTCAGGAGGAACCTTTACTGAGAAAAGGCTGAATTTTGATATAAACATTTGCATAATCTGCAAGAAGGCACAACAGACACTGTCTTTTTTAAGAAAGTTATATGTTTTACTGTGGACAAAAAGATGATGAGTCAGTTCTTGAATCTGTTTTATCCTTATCTGTGATTGCTCTGTTCGGCGATTTAAAGGTACAATATGTAATCATTTACATGCTCACATGTGGAAATCACTCTAACACAGCAGGGGTTGGCAGTCACTGATCAGTGCCAGTTAATCCACTGTTACCTTGATGGCTGCTGAGATTTGAGGCGGTAGTTCAGGTTCTTACCCATTTAGTGGTATTTGCTCTTCCATCTGAGTGAAATACAGGGTGTCCACAAAGTCTGTTTAAAATTTAAAAAATCTATTACAAAAGCAATTGATGAGATATGTTAATCAGATTTGTTGTATGTGCTCAGTGGTTATCAAAGTTTTTAATCACATTGGAAATCAATGACCTGAGGCAAAAGATCACTGATGCCATTGCCACCACTGATGAGGCTATGCTACAGCGAACATGGCAAGAAATCGAGTACCGTCTTGATGTGCTTCATGCAACTAATGGTGCCCATATAGAGGTGTATTAAATGAGGCAAAAAAACTTCGATATCTACTCCTCATTTTGTGATAATTTCCACAGATTTCTCTGTTCATTTGCTTTTGTAATAAATTTGTTAAATTGTAAAGAGACTTTATGGACACCCTGTAGATCCTGACCCACCAAACAATATGGTTTTGACCAGCAACCCAAAGCTGAAAAAAAAAATGTTTTGAAGGATGCACAGCAACACAGTTTTTGTTTGGGATTCAATATCTACACTTTTTTTCCAGCCCCCTTACTGGCTAACTAGTGGAACTACTTTGTTTCTGTATCACTACGCAATGGCCTCACCTAGCAAGTGTGTAAGCAGACATAAAATTACAAATCTCAATAAACAAGATATTCATCTGTCACCTGGAAGGCGAGGATAATACTCAAATTCATTAATTCCCAGGGTCATAAGTGTACTGAAGTCTACTGCTTCTAACTGAATATGAAATGTGCGGTGTGTGTGCTGTATGTTGCTGTGTTTGTTATGCTTTTACACCTGGCTGCCAAGTGAATTTCTCTTTTTGGGACAAGAAACGTGCTGAACTGACAATCATACATCATAATCCATTAACTCTTTATTAATACTGCAGTTCTTATCTGACATACTGCACATTGTACACCATTTATTACTGATTATAGCTATTATCTACCTATTGTTTCAGTCCCTGGTCTCTCTCCTGGCTGCCATCAGGCTGTGGAGGCTTACAGGCATCAGTAATGAGCAGCTCAGTGCAGAATTCATGTTTGTATAGGTCTGACGAAATGAATCATGACATTATGTCATGGTGTGTTTTTTAACGTCAGTTCTCCAGACAGCAGTGTTATGTTTCTCTAGAGTTTCGCTTCTTTCTTTGCACTTTTCCAAGTATGGTTCAGCATCAGTGCTGCGCTGCCAGGTGTGTGTCTTTTCGTCTCTCCACCGTAGTCTGGTCTGGCCAGTTTACTTGGGTGTGTGTGTGTCTGACTGTCTCTCTGGCGCTATGGCCTTCCTGCTGAAGCTGTCCCAGTAGGCGGGGTCCTCCTCTGTCAGGGGTGAGGCCGAGCTGATGAGGTCACTGAACGACAGCAGCGTAAACGTGGAGGGAGGAGGAAGAGATGACAGTGGAGGCTGTGACAGTGAGATGGAGGCAATCAGTAACTGACTACTCACTACATCAACGAATCGATTATGAATTATGACAATTCAGCTGTGTCGATCTGACAGAATAAATGCATCCCTCTGTCTGCGGCCTGAACTCACATGAAATGATTTAAATCTAATCTATCAGGATGATATATTTAAAAAATCTAACATGTTGATCTCACTTAATAATACTAATCTCACTAAACACAACTTGTTTGCCAATAAGTTTTAAAAGAAATGTTAATGTTAATAAAAAATGTAATTATGTTATCTGATTTTTTAAATATATATTTCAGATAAAAAGGCAAGTCTCACACTATTGCATGTGCTAATTATTAGATATTGTGATTAAAGTACTGAATGAAAACAATGAAAAAAACTTATTTCATTAAACACTGAATTTTGGTTGACAAAACAAATTGAACTGTTCCAAAAAGAAAAATCGTTCTTCAATCAAAATGAATCGGTGTTAAGCCTCAGATTGAGCTAACTGAGGAACTGTTTTGAAGGATGGACACCACCCGTTCGTATTAGTTTCACTTTTTGCTCTTTTCAGCCGCCTGGGTTCAGATGCACAAAACTGTGTAGATTCTTGACTAAAGCTGTGTGTATGCACAAAGCCAGAAATATGCATATGCATTCTTTTCGTCAGATTTATAAAGCCATACGTACACATGGTTCTGTTTTATAAATCTGAGTCTTTGTGCAATTGTTCACATGTGCACAAGCCTAATAACCCCTCCCACAATCAGCCATAAATGGAGGTTGGTACACCCCTAATTAGCTCATTTCCAACATAAATGCCTGTTGCTGCTCATTCATTTTTATAGACATGGCAACTAAAAGGACAGCAACGTCCTTTAACAGCACCAAAGCCACCATTGGTGTCATAATGTATGGCTAAGCCTATTTATAGTGCACATCATAATGACTATTATGATGTGCTTCTAAATCAATCCACCCATCAATACATCTGTATTATGCTTGACACAGTGCAACAGACATATTCTCACTCATAGATATAATAATAATTTCAAAAATAGATAAATAGTCTTGTACAAAATCATACACGCAGGATGAAATAGCATATCGAGGACACTTAGTATATAGAAACAATAAAGTTACAATAATAATGTTGCATAAATTCCCACTTTCATGTTATTTTTTGACACTTCTCCACCAGCCAGCAGCCAAAACTCTGGTGTGAGGTGTGCAGGAAGGTGCACACATTCTCACTGCATGTTCCTTTTTTATAAACACTGATTTCTGTGTAGAAAATAGTGTATTCATGTCTCTGTGCATACGCAGCGCTTATACATCTGGCCCCTGGCTTCCAAAATGGTGGAGCTATTTTCTGTGATAAAATATTTCTTAATTTAAAATAATTTTCATGAAATTTCATTACATTTAATAAAAATCTCATAAAATAGTTAAAAGAAAATTTGTTCTTGAATCGGATTGCCAGCTAGTGAACTGAAATGACCTGATGTTAGGCCACAGATTCACACCCCTAAGTGCTTCTGTTAGGAGGCTGTAAATTTAGCTCATTCAGATTTTACATTATTACGATATTACTGTATATTACAGGATATGCTGAATAATATTTATTAACTTTGCTCAGCAGCGTGTTGTAATCTTGATTTGTGTGCATTTGAATAGAGCGACTTCATAATAACTCTCATGTTCATATCATACAGATCCTCACCCCAGCTCCAGCTTTATCTGGTGGTCCGAGCGCCACAGCAACATGATGATCTGCATCCAATAAGCTCTCCTGCAAAAAAAAAAAGAAAAAGAAAAAGAAAAAAAGGTGTGCATGTCTCAGAAAAAACGCATTTACAATGATTTGCTTTCGCTGCACATATGCCCACGGCATGACAGACAACAGGCATTTGCATCCTTATCATACACACATTCATATTCATATGCAACTCTTGAATACATGCATGCAAATCATTTATGCCTATGCATGGATGCATGCTGGATGTACGAGCCGCATTTTGCTTCCCTGCCAAAACACGTTGCCTCCAACACCAGGAAATGTCAAGCACACAGAGAGAGGCACACACAGCAGTGAGTGTTGGTGTAAGAGAGGAAACAGCCTAGAGAAAAAGCTGTTTACCAGTACCAGTATAACACCAATCTCATGACTTCAGCCAGGACAGGCTTTTTAAAGCACTGCCCAAAATCTAAAATGATTTCTTTTTGTTGCCTTTGTTCTCTCTCTCCTGCTCGAGAGTATGCTTTGATGCTCTCTCACAACGACATACATACATGCATGTGTACACTCAATCACACCCCAGTCACTCTTACCGACTCACCCACACACACACACACACACACACACACACACACACACACACACACACACACACACACACACAGTTTGATTTTTGTTTGTTTTTTGCTCAGCTGCACTTTGTGACAAACTGGTCTTGTAGTAATCACTTCATAAACAGTCATAATATGTCTGAATTTGCATTTGAACAAGAGGCACAAACGCACGCACGCGCGCGCGCACACACACACACACACAAACACACGCAATTAGTTGTACATGTCCACATAATCACAGAAAATCTTCAGTGCTCACGCTCCCTGTAGAATGGATTTCATCATATAAAAAATTTTATTTAATCTCCCAGAACTGAGCCGATGTCATTTTGTCTCCTAATGTGAATGTGTTTGGACTTTTTTACCGAGCATCTCTTCTGACTTGCCTTTGACTTGCATGAATTTTTATTTATGTATCTGCATTCTATGTTCATATTTCAAAGGATGAGCACACAAACACATCTCTCAGCCTGTCCGCTCTGTCACATTAGCATCCTAATGTGGTACACAACAAAGGTTTCTGTTCAAGCAATCTGGTTGGCTGAGACCCATGTGTTATTTACTATAACATCACAGGAGCTGTGTCACTTTATCTTTATTATTCGGCTACAACAGCTGTCAAACTAACAGCTGATTATCTATCAGCTACAAGTGACTCTGCTTCTGTGAAGCTAGCTAACAAATGACAACAGCTCCATGTTGCTAACAATGAATAAGCTTCAAAATATAACTTTTGATTTGGATTATGAGTCTGAAGAAGAAAACATCAACAAGACAAATATTACTGTTAATGATGAGGAGCTACAAGACCGACGGCATGGGCTCTTGTCTTTTTTAACAGCTGGACAGACACTAATATTGTTACTGATGTAACGTCGCATGTCGTCTGTAAACAGTCGCCCCTTCAGATTTGTTTACATTGCTATCCAAGTTAGTTAGTTTGGGGAATTATACTTTTTGGCAGAGCATTAGACACGGTAATTGCAACTTTATTTCACCATTTTATTTGAGATGAAAACAATCCCTCTCCTCTGTCCCTCTCTGTCGAGGCTGAAATGTCCTCATATCTGCTTCCATTCGCAGCTTTTCTGCTGCACTCCACACACTGCGCTCCACAAAACAACCAAAGAAAAGTTATTATGCTCCTCTCTGTGTGTGTTGTGACCTCCTCCTCAGAGGTTAGAGGTCACCAGGAAGTAATAATTTTTGGAGGTGCTTCCTCCAATCTGACTAATCAGCCTGTAGTGCCCTGGGGCCAGAGGACATGGGGTCAAAAACACTGCTGTTCACCTCATCTCTATGTTAATACAGAGTATAGTGTGTGTGTGTGTGTGTGTGTGTGTGTGTGTGTTTATACACGACACATCAACAGGTGGTTGTAGGAATCGATAGTTTGCTGAAGTCATTCCGTGACTGTTGCACAAGCTTCATTAAGCTTCACTGCAGTCTGAGGTGGCTGGCTGTACATTTTGTTGTAAACTTAAATGTGATTTTTACAGTTTTAAGCATATAAAATGTTCTTGGTATTTTTAATGGTATTTTTCTCCCTGAGCACACCTTTACACAACCTTATGTTGGTGTTACCTCAGTTTGCCCTTAAATCTATCTATCTACCTACGATTGATGTGGCTGTGTGTTTCCCTGGTGACAAAACCCAGACAGAGAGGCAGCTTCAGGCCTCCCGGTCCAGACAGCACTAATGGTGCTGCTCCATTAAGTGGTATTGGCTCTACTCGCCTTGACTCTACTCACTTTTTTTTGGTATTTCATTGGGCAAAAGTTTGGGATAGAGTCTGCTACTGGTTACTATTTTTGGAACCACCTCAGTTGAGTTTCCAAGCGAGGTGAGTCGATTCTAAGAGGTGATGTGAAAACCCTGCAGACCACCGATTGGTCAGAGAGAAATTCAACAGTGAAGTCCCGCCGGTCGCTGCTTATAACCAGGAAATGTGCGTGAAAGACTCGCAAAACTTGTGTCATAGTTGATAATCTATCGGTGTAAAAAATAGTGTTTAGTGTCTCGTTTTTAGTGCAATGCTGGATGTTTAATCTATCTGCACAGTTCAGGAAGACGAGATGGGATCGAGGAGATGGGAGTCAAAAAGAGAAACGTCAAACGAATAAAACAGAGAAGTGAAAGGGGGTTACAAGTAAGTAGGGAGAAAAGAGAGAAAAAGAAAAGAGTGGACAAGAGGAGATGACAGAAAACAGGGAGAAAGGTGAAAGGTGAAAGGAAGTAAAATGGAAGGGGGGTGATGGAAAGGGATGATTCTTCTTGTCTGATCGAGAGGCACGGTCCTCTAATCTGTCGTGCTGGTGTGAGGAAGGCTGGAGTGCCACTTGAGAGCCCCCCTATCGCAATCTCCTGTGTGTATTTCTCTGAGACCACTTCTGATTCAAGGAGCGGCCACTGGGGAGTGGAGCACTGGAGACCCCACCGCACAGCCACCGAGGCTTTTGAACCACTGTTTTAGAAACACATTGATTTCCTGCAGACTGGCTCCAACCGGTCTGAAAACTCACTCTCTCATGCCAGACCCAGAATGTCATCAAATTAGTAACTGCTAGAAATGTAGGTTACTATAAAACAAGTGTAAGCCCAGGTGCTTTTAAAGGAACACTGAAATAAAATATGCTTATTATTATTATTATTATTTTTTTTTTATTTAAACGATTTTCATTGGCAACATTGGTAAAATTATTATTATATAACTGCAGTCTGGGACTCTGTTGGGGACAGTGAGGTAGTTTAATATGCTAATCTTGGGTCTTTAAATAGGTTAAAATACAAATGAATCCACAATTACTGCAGTTAAACCAGGTTTTTAAAAGATAGCAAATGATATTGGCCATATATACACAATTATATTTTATTTTATTTAAATATCTATCTATCTATCTATCTCTATATATCTATAGATATATACAGATATCTATATAGATATCAATATATATATATATCTATATATATATATCAATATATCTATAGATATATATATATATCTATATATATATATATATATATGTATACAGATAATGTATTATCAGCCCTGCGCGAATGTATTACTGTACAGAACGCAGCCCCTAAATAAGAAAATCCATATTTTTAATTGGATTTACCATCCATTTAAAGCAATCGTATATTTTTTAAACATCTTGAGTCTACTGGTATTTTCGAACTACCCTTTATCAAATCTGTTTTGCATTTGGCCTGAGGGAGGTGCTGTAAATTTAAAAGGGCTGTATTACCAGTCATGTTGGCATGAAACGCTGTACACATATGCAGCTGTCCTCACACTAAAAATAAACCTATTTTTTTAAACAAAATAAATTTTGTACACTTCAGATTTTGTTGAAAATGGCTGCTATACACGGCAGCTGAAAAGTTATAAATTAGATTTTGTCCACCGACATAAAGATCAAAAAGATTCCAGGTTCTCAAATCAAGTCAGGACATTCCCATTCCCTTTATCTTGTCAACTCCTTGAATGTGGAAGCACAGAATAAACTACTTCAAGTTATGCACAAGACAGGAAACTGCAAACTGAACGCCACCTGTTTTTGGTGTGTTTGAGTTCATTCTGTCATTTGTACAAAACATCCAAAAGACAAACACAATTCAGTTTTTAGTGATCTTTAGACACCTGCCCCTCTCACCCGTTCTCAAAGTGACTCACTTCGAATATCCAGTCCTCTTCCTCCTCTTCATCCAGATGCATCTTGGTCTGGCGCAGCGCCCGCTCCTGTGTAACGGGCTCAGAGGAAAGGTGAAACTCCACCCTCTGCAGGTTGAAGCCCAGCCCTGTGCCGATGGCCTTAATGAAGCTCTCCTTCAGCGCCTTGACAGAGATGGAGCGACACGCAATCAGATCACTGGAGGGAACACATGAAGAAAAGCTTCTCCAAAAATATAGGTCTTTTGGTAGGTTAGTGTGTGTGTGTGTGTGTGTGTGTGTGTGTGTGTGTGTGTGTGTACAATCAAAAACTTCATATCTTTGACCAATAATGAGTCCATGCACACAATGTGTAACGTTGTGTATACAAAAGGCAATGTGTGTTTAAAGTGTAAATGTGTGTGTGTGTGTGTGTGTGTCCAGCCAAAACCCTGCTTGAGAGCCAATGAGGCACAATAACAGTATTACAAGGCTAATCGCTATGGCAACCGTCGAGCACTGCCATTAGTCAACAGCGTGGTGATGATATCAGAGCTTGACGTCTCTGTGCCACCCGCTCAATCTCACAACATCTTTACTTAGCACCACCATTACTGTTCCTGTCCATCTGTGTGTGTGTGTGTGTGTGTGCGTGTATTCAGACAGGGAAAAGAGAAAGAGATTCAGGGAAAGAAATGTGTGTGAAGGAGAAATACAGAGGGAGCAAGCAGAACCAGAGAAAAACTGTGTGTGTGTGTGTGTGTGTGTGCGTGCGTGTGTGTGTGTGTGTAAGAGGGAGAAAAATAAAGAAATGGGAGTTGAAAGGAGAAAGACAGAGAGGATAACATGCCTCACAACTTTGGGCTACATGTCTGACAGAAAGAGATACTGTGTGAGTGTGTGCGTGCGTGCGTGTGTGTGTGTGTGTGTGTTGTGTGGTGTGTGTGTGTGTGGTGTGTGTGTGTGTGTGTGTGTATGTGTGTGTGTGTGTGTGTGTGTGTGTGCGGGAAGGGTCACACATGCATGTGTCAAACGTACATGTGTATGTCTCAATGAACATTTGTGCTGTTATTTTCCTTCTGTGCTCCCTTCACACACATACACACACACACACACACACACACACACACACACAGCACTCCAGAACCAGCAGCGATGCAATGTGATGACAGGGTAGTATGGTTGCCATAGTTACCCAGTGGCGGTAGAAGGCGGCGAGTTGCTGGCGTTCCGAGCCGGCTGATTGGATGACGCTCCACTCATGCTCTGTAAACTGACGAGTCATGATGCGGAAAAACTCGGACACGGAGGTGCTACCTGGAGGGGGGGTGTGGAGACAGAAACACACTCTGATGAATATTCCAAACACATCTTCCCCTCCAGGCCACGGCCGTCCTGCACAAACCTAATCTCTCCTTCCCTCCACACAGTTTTGTTTTTCTGATGCACCTGACAGCAGACGCCACCGCCCACACGCACAAAACCTCTCACAGCCATCAGACCAAACAAAACCAGTGAACAAAACACATCAAACACTCAACAAATCAGGTAATCAGGCAGTTTCAAAACCTGACTTTTGGGAAACAGCAGGGTTTTGACACCGGTGGTGACCGCTTGCTCTCCTGGAAATTTCTCATCACATCACAGATTTGACTGTGAAGAGGCAGACGGACTGTGATACACACAGATAAGAAACACACACACACACACACACACACACACACACACACACACACAGTCACCACTGATAACAAAGCCTCTGCTGGCACCTTGTGGTCAAGATAAGAAACACACACTCAAAACCAATTCTGCCTTGGAGTTGAGACACAGCGCACTTCTAATATTTTAGGCTGATTACAGCCATGATTTGGCCAAAAATAACACAAAACATTTTCAGTTTCTGGTGAACTGGCAGTTCACAGATTATTCCATAATGTGGATTCTTCCCTCTCTGCACCACCAATCATGATTATTACAAAAGTGTGATGTTTACAGAGTTACCACTCTATACCAACTATTGAATCCTCTGATTTTTTCATGACTTTCCATGACAACAATGTTGAATTTCCATCACCTATATTTTAAACACGCTCATTATTTTGTTTTAGTCAATATGGGAAGTAACACGGTGAACACAACACAATGGGAGATCATTATTATGCTTAATGCATAACTAGTTACTTATTTTATTTTAATTTAATTTAATTTAATTTTTTTGAGGCTCACAAATTTCATGATATTCCATGATTTGTCCAAGAATATTAGATTCCATGACTTTCTCGGTCTGGAATAGACATTCCAAATTCCAAGACTTTGTAGAAATTCCACGACTTGTGGGAGCCTCGTTTTTATGACTTGAATCCTTGCAGGTCTTGTAGACCAGCTCGTAGAGTGGTACATTCACTCAGCTTCTGAGACCAGTGATAGCCACTGAGAGTGTGATGAAAGGAAACAAAAATACAGAAAATAGTACTGTTCTGCGTCTGTGGTTGTTTTTGGTTTTACATGCAAGTTCAAGTTCATGTTCACATTCACATTTATTTGCAGCCCCAAATCACTTTGTGCAAGGAGTCACACAGTATGTGTGTGTGCATATTTACTTTGATATCGGGTGTGTGGTCCTCAAATCTATCACTGGATGAAAAAAGCTACAAATGTCAACTTTTCTCCGTCTGTCCTGTGTGCGCCCTCAGCCTCCTGGAACTGGATTTACTTAAACTGGACTGACGGTGTTGTGTTGGGAGAGATGGTAACTGATCCAGAGCATGATGTGTGTTTAAGGACGTGTGTGAGACAGAAACAGGTAAAGAGTGAATGTTTTAGCACTGCCTCATGCTCACCTGATCTCTCTCTGTTTTTCTCTTAGTCCTGACCTCTCAGTCTCATTGCCATTCTCATGTTGCCTCTCCTGTGCTTTTTTCCCCTCTGTCTCTTCTCCCCAGACAATACGGATGAATGAGACATTGAATCCCCTCAGACGAAAAGGCTTTTTGCAAAGGATTTTATGATGGTAAAGAATAAGAAGAGGGATGTGACTGAAAGAAAGCCAGACAGTCTAATTTAGGAGCTCTACAATGTGAATGAAAGCAGACAATTTATGCCTGGAAATGAGTTTCATTTGGTGGCAGAACGTCTGTTACCTCTGCTGGCAGAGGCAGAGAGTTAAATATGTTGTTTATGTGCTGTGCTGTGTACCAACTAGTTCATCTACCTCCTGCAGGACACAGCATCTGCGGTTTTCAAGCCTTTCATACATATCCGTGGGAGCCTGTTCATATAACTCTATGGAGGAAAGGTGATTTTATTCCTTAACAATGCTTACATGTTCATAAATGATTGCACCAAACATCATCCCAGTAGGCCTGCAAACAGTAGCTGATACTATCAGTGCAAATTTAGCTGTCAGACCCTTTACCTGGCATGGTGGTCTTCATGACATCCACACCGACCTGCAGCCCCTGCTCTGCAGCGAGAACAGTGTAGTCGCCCTGGTGGGAGAGGTTGAAGCTCCAAGCCCAGGGCTCAGCCCCCGAATCTGCAGTGACCTGGGTGTAGAGAGCAGAGCAGGATGAGAGTTATTAAACTATCACATCTTGTCAGAAAATGAACCCCTTGAATGAAGCCTTAAGCAGTTCCAATTCAGGAAAAAAAAAATCCAACGTCCCATACATATTCTTTTCTCTACAGGTTGCATCACTTCACTGAAGCCACATCATGATTACATGAAGTCAAATATTCAGACCCAACATGCCACTGTTTCATGACTGCACTATTACATCAAATTAAGTATATCTAGAAGTCTTGTGCATCATTTTACACACATTTCTCTGTAATTCAGCAGGACATGATTGGCGTGTTTGGAAACCTTGGAATCTCCTCTTGAATTTAAAATGAAGGTCTGTAATAACAAGTCCACCTTTAGGATGGATTAATTAACTAGACTAGCTGAAATTTTATAATATTCATTACTAATGTTGAAATTCAGTTAGATTCAAATGGGCTTCATTAGCATGAAATACAAATGTACTTACTGGTAAAGCATATCCAGTACAAATCAAAATTAAAAAGACAAATATAGACAATGTCAACACAAATAAAAAGAGGGGAAATTAAGTTTGCAAAGGAATTAGTAGATTCTCTTATCAAATATTCGATCAAACAATTTATCTTTGACAAATGTTTTAAGGTTTTGAACGCCCCTCTCCTTAAATTACGACAAGTAAAGATGGATCTTGCAGCTTATGTGGCATACTCATGTCTTTCACCAAAAATATCTTGGAGTTTGTCCAATTTTCAGGAAATTCAAGAAATTCAGTCTGAAGCTCAATGGCCTGGCTTCTGCACAGTCTTTTTTAAAATCTAAGAATAATTATGAAATGGATCATAGTCTGTTCATGCATATTCTCATTTGTCTGAGAACTGGACAGTATTAGCTCAGCACTAATATACACTACTCACAAAAAGTTAGGGATATTTGGCTTTTGGGTGAAATTTATGGAAAATGTAAAAAGTTCACACTACAGTGATATTATATCATGAAAGTAGGGCATTTAAGTAGAAGCATACACTGGTTATTTCATCATCTCAAACAATTTCTTGAAACAAAAGCCAACAACAGTGGTGGATATACCACAACAAAAAATGTCAGTGTCAATAACTTGTCATGTGCCCTTGAGCATCAATTACAGCTTGACAACGACGTCTCATGCTGTTCACAAGCCGACTTATTGTCTGCTGAGGCATGGCATCCCACTCTTCTTGAAGGGCGGCCCTCAGGACATTGAGGTTCTGGGGTACAGAGCTCCGAGCCTCTACACGGCGACTCAGCTGATCCCATAGGTTTTCAATGGGATTCAGGTCTGAGAAAGTGCAGGCCACTCCATTTGAGGTACCCCAGTCTCCAGCAGCCAAACCCTAATGATACGACCTCGATGAGCTGGAGCATCAAACACCTGATGTGAATTTTGCCGTTAAACTCCTTGTTAGAGAACAGCAACTTGTGCAAAAAGTACTGAAACATTGAACAGTTGGACATGTGCATTCAGAAGTTTACAGAAGGTCACATTAAGTTCACCTGTAAAGGTTATAATGCATTTTAGGTTCATCCTGAAATTTCACCCGAAAGCCGAATATCCCTAACTTTTTGTGAGTAGTGTATATCAACCTCCTATTTCAGAATGTGAATCTTTCAGCAAGTCAAACAATAATAAGTGTGCAGCTTTTCGTCCTTTTGTGACTGGTATGAGTGTGGATGTCAGTGTATTGATGTGAATGGCTGTGGAAAACACTCATCTCATTACTGTGTACCTGCACCGGTGCTGCCAGGTAAGGCTTCCCTCTGGGGGAGCGCTCCAGGCGGATCTCTGACCAGGGAACCCCCATCCTGTCACACACCAGCCTCCTCAGTAACAGCCTGCCAGCCTGCGGGGTTAAACACCTTCAGCATATTGAACACAGCTGACGACTGCACTCACTAGATGTAACACAGACAGATTCAGACTCACCATGGCTGACTTGGCATCCTTAGCAAACATGAACTGTCCGATTCTGTCCTTCTCCTCCTGCTGGACACACCGAGCGGCGAGCAGCCACTCGGCCCGGCTCGGGGTCCACGAGCCACACCGAAAGGCCCAGCGTACGGACCCCATCATTTAACCTCTTGTTTAAAAAACCCCGTCCGACCCTGAGAAGCTGAGCAACTGCAGAAGTGTCCAGCGGTCATCACTGTTTGGCTAGTCAATGTTAGCTAACGTTAGCAGTGCGCCCGGTGTAGCAAGAAACGCTCGGGGGATTTCAAACCGGCACGAGAACACAACAACATTTGTATCTGAAACACGAGCCATACACAAACGGTCTCACATTTTCAAGAAACATTTCAAAGAGACACGACATGAACTGTCAAGACTCTGTTTACATTTAGGACTGGATTGCTGGGTGTAAACACATGGCCGGAAGAGCAGCAGGCAGCGCGTCGTGCGTCGTAAGTGGGCGCGGTGGAGGATTGGCCAATAGGAGCGATCTTTGCAGCGCGTCACTCGTGATGCCTTATGGTATTCGAAAAGAAATCGTAATTATGACTATTTCACTCATGAACCATCGTTTCCGTGGTAAATATAATCAGGGAAAGCCGGATATTGATGCTATGATACCCGAGTAAACGAGATGTGGGTTAATGTAAGCAGTGTCACAATTAATGTTAAACACGACCTGATGCGGTTCTGATTTATGCCACATTGAAATTCTAATAATAATCAAGAATAACTTCCCTGACTATCCCTGACACATGAACTATTATCTGTGCAAAGCAGCTCTGTGGTGACTGAAGAATGGCAGCTAAAAACATTTTCACCAGGTTTATTTGATTATTTCCGATTAAAAGCAACTGAGATCGGACTTACAATTCTGGGAAGAAAGGGTTTATGAGGTGCACTCAAATGCAGCATTGAAATTGTGCCTGAACCACGATGTGTTGATCGATGTAAATCAGATTTGCTCCGTGTGATCGGCAAGGTGAGCTGTATTATCAGTACGTGTTATCCCACAAGTAATGTGAGCTAGGGAGGGAATTTACAAAACATCATGCATCCGAAATAAATTATTATCCGAAATGGTTGTGTTTCTGCGGCATTTGGTGTTTCTACACTGATCGCTGCACATTGTGATGTACATCATAGTATGTTTAAGAATGCAAAAATGGCCACAAGTGCATATGCATATATTATAATGTATAAGGCTGTGTATTTGGAGCTATTCGTGGGCACACAGTATATCTTGTCAGAGGAAAAACGTAGCGTCCAAAAATACCTATAACACGTATAAACACATCTAGCCAGTTTATTTACATTTTGAAAAACATACTCTCTAGTGTAACCGAGGCTACAGTATTATTATAATATTGTTTATTGATGTTTTTCCCACCAAGTTTAAAGCATCGGATCGGTGTGTTAAATTTAACGATATTTTCAGTGCAGAGACATGCAGCTGCAGTGCATTACAGAGTACTGTACTGGTTTTGCACTGTGCGGCTGTCACTAAAGGATTACTTAATCTATTAGAGCTGGGAATTTACAGGAAAAAAAAAGTTAAATATGCCTTAAGGGGTGACATCATAATGAAAACTATAGCTGATCACAATTACAGGCTAAATTCCCAGTGGAGACTTATTATCCCTTCACAACCATTTGAGCACGGGAGGAATCCCATACCTGTGATTTCAGCATCCACTGTGGCCAATAAAAAACTAAATAGCCCAAGGGTTATCTGCTCATATTTCATAATTTATCAGAAGTGATCCCAGTTTGACTGTCAGTGGTGTAGTGGTGGTTGGAAAAGATGATAGCTAACGCGATGAGAAAGTCCCATGTTGTCCCATGTTTTGAAGCTTTGGTATATAGTCCATGTTCTTATTGACAATGCACAGCCCAGATTTAGACCAAACAATGAACAAATGATTGCATATTTAAACAATACATAAAAAGTTGTTATTAATAAGCATATGCACCTCAGAGGATTGTGTGCACAAAGTATTTTTTTTGTCATATATCTCAGAAGCTAAAGACAGAAACATCTACTAAACTTTTGATTTTTATACTCGCCATTGGCAGAAATATTAATCACTTTTACAGAAAACATGAAAAATACACAATTTTACAACCCATTTCCCACCTACTGAGCTAACAAAGAAACACTTTGTACCCTCAACTACACTGATGGCTCTCTGCTTTGCCCACAGGATGCAGGCAGAATCCTCTTGGCTTCTGCTCCAAGGTTTTCTACCTGTGTGAGTTCACCTGGCACCGGTTCAATCCAGTAAGCCCACAGAAGGCAAGACGGACAACTCAGCAAGGGTTCTATGTCAGTAATATGCAGTGGCCGGTGTCAGATAAGTGATCTATCAAGTGAGGAAGTCATCCTTCCTGACAAACTGGGAAATGAGAAGTTTTTTGATTGACTCGGCTGACCCTGGACATGAGGCTGACTCCCGCCAGCCTTGAACAAAGCTCCTCTGTTTGGAAGAAGGGCCACTCGGCTAGACTTGGCTGCACTTGAATTACACACCCACTGTTCACCCGATCTGAGGACCCGAGTCCCTCTCCCGCTCTTCCTGTTTCTCTCCCTCTATTTCCCTCTCTGCCTCTCCTGTTTCTCTCTTGTTCTTCCTCCCTCTATCCCCCTGACAGGACTCATATCTGCTTCTTACCTTCCTCTTCATCCCCCTGCTTGTCTTTGCCTTCTTTCTCCCTTTCCTTCTCTCTCTCTCTCTCTCTCTCTCTCTCTCTCTCTCTCTCTCTCTCTCTCTCTCTCTCTCTCTCTCTCTCTCATTCTGGGTTCTTTGGGCCCGCCTCACCGCCAAGCTGGATTTCCTGCAGATGAAGCAGCTGAAGAGGAAGAGGAAGAGTAACTACAGCGTTAGAGAGACACAGACACTCATAAGGGAGATCCACAAGAGGCGGGACGTGTTATTCTCCAGACAGCAGGTGTTCTCTTCTAATCTATTCTAACATTTCCGGGGGTCATGATGCAGAATAATGGGAATACAGGCAAGGATAAACAAAACAAAAACCAACCCCTGCAGCAGTAAAAAAGTAGATTTGTGTTGGTTGTGACAGTTTGCAACAGCCACATTGTCTGGAATTAATAGGTGAAAGCAGCCTCCATTTTGGTGCTTGTGTTTTTTAAGTGTTGCTGAACAGTTTCATGTGTGTTTCCTCCAACAGAACACAGCCATTAATGAGCTGAAGCGACAGGCATGGGAAGAAGTGGCAGGAGGTGTCAATGCACTGGGGGAGGGGGAGCTACGCACTGCTGCTGAGGTGTGTGTATATGTGTGTTTAAATGGCAGATTGGCAAATTTAGCTCAATTTGTAAACCCTGATTTTTTTATTATGTCATTTATGGGAAAAAAAATATTGATAATAATAGCAATGATAATCAAGATCCTCGTCCCTGCTCATCTTATGCCTTTTTTTCACTACTTCTGTCCTCTCCTCTCTTCTCAAAACTGTTTAACCTTTCTTCTTTTACTTCCTCTGTGCAGGTGAAGCGTCGTTATTTGGACTGGCGTGCGCTGATGAAGAGAAAACAGCTACAGGCTGAGCTCTCCCTCTCCTCCTCCTCGTCCTCCTCTTTGGTCCTGAAGGGAGAGTATGACCCCTCGTCTCCTGAACACGAGGCCGCTGCCCTGGGATCGGGGTGTGACCAGTTGCTTGACCTCTCAGGCTTCCCCAAGGACTGCCACTGCGACTGGCCGGAGCTGGCGGCTCTCGGGGAGCCAAGTGGACAGGCCATGATGGCACCGTCGGGTGTGAAGATGGAGGAGGACGTTGGTGCATACAGAGTAAGAGAGAGCCCAGGGCTGGATTTACACTGAAACAGAAACTGATTGTAGATCTTTGATTGCTGCATAGATACACTGTTGTGTAGACAACACATGATACACGAATACATGATAGAAAATTCACACTGCACTTATGCAGCATCTTTCCCTTAGTAGTTGATCTGATTAGATTTTGGAGTACCACAATGCATAAAATTTGCATATTAATGAGAAAACTGTGAACTACAAGATGAACCATTATAAGTCCCAAATGGTAATGTGAAAGTAAGTATGGTGACATAGAAATATTTGCTAATGAGGGCAATAATTGTCTTAATTAATGAACTCATTAGCACAATTGGTTATGTTTAATATATCATGGTGATTATGCCAGCACATTAGGTAGTCAAGTGCCTCTTGTTAACACAGTGTTTTGATTCGGCTCATGTAGGATCACAAATAAAATTTTAAGTTTAATTAAGGACAAATTCCCTCCGTAGATTCCACTTAAACTTGCGATGTCCATCTTATCTTTATTGTCTAATGGTTAATATTTATTTTGTGACAACATTGCCATGTACCCACTCACATTTTGATTCCCTGTGGTAGTAGCCTGTTTATTCAAATGTCATAATACTCTCTGCTGATCTTGCTCGTCATCACTTGACAGTGCTTGCGTGTGCACTGTAACTAAACAATTTCCACAACTATTTAAAATTCCCATCATATTATGACCGTGGTGATCTGGACTACAAACACAAGCAAACATACAAGTTTTGCATGTCCAACCCATCATTTAATGCTTCTTAATGCGTCATGACATGATCAGCTGGTCACATGCAGGTGTCAGCTGGGCTGTCACTACGCTTTGAATCACAATTAGACATTAGGAAAATCTAATGTCTAAAAAGAGCCTAATACAACCTTGAAAAGTCATGTCAACACGCAAGAAAAGTTCACAATCAGTCAAAAGAAAGTGACATTGTTATCAGAAGTGTAAAGAATTATTATTTTTTATGGGTAAATTCAAAGGTTAGACTGATTGGATATTTTTTTTTCTACCTTAATATTTCTTGATGTCACTCTTTTGCTCTGCAGTTTGATGGCAATGGTGATGTAGAAGACGGAGAGGGTGAAATTGATGATGATGATTTCCCTGCCATCCTCAGTGACATAGAGTCACGTGGTGAGGGGCGCGTCCCGGAGGTCTACTCCCACACTGAGTCCGGCATGCTTGCCTCCTCTAAAGCTCCAACCTCCACCACCAACCGGGACTTTCCTCTGGTTGGTGGGCTCATGGGGACAGGCGTGCAAGCCCACGGGCTGGCCAGTCATGAGAACTCAAGGGCGGGGCTTCTTGTCGCCATTGAGAGACAGCGATTGGAGGTGGAAAAACAACGCCTGGCTGTTGAGACTGAGCGTCTGGCGGTGGAGAAAGAGCGGCTGATGGTGGAGAAGGAGCGACTGCGGCAGACCGAGGTGGAGCGGGAACGGCTGCAGCTGGAGAGAGAGAGGCTGCAGGTAGAGAGGGAGAGGCTGAGGGTGCCGCTCCTGAGCCAACCAGAGCTCGTTGACTCCTCCTATACCCTGCCACCCCAGCAAGGCCCACACTCTTCCTCCACATCCTCTGCATTCTCTGCCCATGATGGACAGAAGGAGAGAGAGAAGGAAAGTAAAAGATGGATGCCAGCAGTGGATCTGGAGACAGAGAGGCTAAAACTGGAGAAGGAGAGACTGCAGTTGGAGAAAGAGAGACTACAGTTCTTCAAGTTTGAGTCTGGCAGGCTGCACATAGAAAGAGAACGCCTCCAAGTGGAGAAAGAGAGACTGCAGCTGCACAAAGATCATCAGGGGCCCTGAGAGGACGAGAGGGGAGAGGAAGAGAACCTGAAAGCAGCACCACACAGAAAATACTAATGCAGCATTCAAGGAATGAACAAGTATGAGCTCTCATGATTGAGAACACTTATATGTGCACCAGCAGCTGCTGCTGGCTCAAGTTTTCCTCACAGATTTTTTTAATCAGAGGTGTGAGGCAGAGAAATGAGCATTCCTGACTGGACTTTAGCCAAGGACGAGACTGAGATGGGGCGCTGTCTTACTTATGTGCATGAAACAGCAGTGCCTTGAGACACTTTCGTACAGCTAAACAGGTGCCAGCACTGTCACATACCTATAGCATAGTTTACTTTGCTCAGTATCCCAATCAAAACTAAGTTTCCTTAAGCTTCCTCATGGTTTTAATATACTGGCTTCATGACATTTTCTTAGCTGTCAAACCGACTGTGTATCTGAGAGTTAAAGGTGAGGATTACATATTTTTTCTAAGATTTTGTAAACACTGAAGCATACAGTAACAGGCTTTGGGCCTGTCTCATGAAGCCAGCCATCTGACAGTGGTGATCCGATGTAAGTAATTTTCTAATCCAGCCATTCAATTTGTTGTTACTCCATGGGAACTTGGCTTAACCTGAATTAAATTTGGGGAGCTGAATTCCCTGAAAACAAGCCTGACTTGGTGAAATCAACTGGATTCATATGGTGATCTTGCTTTGTGGAAACACATCTTGGGTATGGTTTTCATGAAGCAAGATTATATACTGAACTAGATTTATTTCTCTTAAGGTAGTTAACATTTTGAACTCCATTTACAAAAAGAACTTGAAAGGACGCTATAATATTATGCTATAATAAGTTATGCTATAATAGCACATTTCGCATTGAGCCAAATTTGGATGGGAGCATGTTTAATTTGGCCATATCTGACACACGCAGCAGGTTAGAAAAGAAAAGAAAAAGAACATAATAAATCTAAGAAAACAAAACGGACTGTGAACTGTATGTACCTTTTATATTTTAGACATATAATGGTACTGACAGAGAGACTGGGATCATTACATCTTAATGTGCACTTTGCCAACCAAATCAATGCCCATTTGGCTGTATTCTGGCCTTGAAAATTCAGCTGCAAACATGATTTTTTAAATGTCAAAAGGAACTTGTACAGAATGTTTTGTATGCTTTTCCCATCTGTCTTGATGTTTTGTGTTTGTGTTTACAGAGGCACATTAAATGGTAATGGTTGTGACTTTATACATTCGACTGCCAGGATTAGATGAATATTTGCTGTTTTTCTTGGACTTGAAAAAGAGTCTGCACATCTGTAATAATAACTACATATTATGGGGGCAGCTACTGAATGTTGGGTGTTAAGAGGATCATTTAATATGAGCATGCTGGAAAATTAAATTCTGTTAAATTAAACATTGTTTTATGTTATTTTAAGGTACATTTTTCTGTTAAGCTCTGAAACCCACACAGCTACTGTATACTCTACTGACAAGGTAATATATACTGCTGTTTTTTTTTTTTTTTTTTTGGAAGGGGGGGGGGGGGGGGGCAGAGAAAAATTAAAATTCTGATTAAATTTGTTCAGATTGCAGCAAAACTATCAGGATGCACTGTTAGGTCAATATGATCTCAGTCAGCATAGTGGCACAATTGCAGAGTAGTCCTGGAGCAGGGCTGTTAGAATAATTTGGTTTATTTGTGGATGAATAAAAATATAGTAACGATAATGATAATAATTTTCATTGGTTAAATTTTATCCGGGCGGCACGGTGGTGCAGTGGTTAGCACTGTCGCCTCACAATAAGAAGGTCCTGGGTTCAATTCCCACCCAAGGTCCTTTCTGTGTGGAGTTTGCATGTTCTCCCCGTGTCTGCGTGGGTATCCTCCGGGCACTCCGGGTTCCTCCCACCGTCCAAAGACATGCAGGTTAGGTGAATTGGAGAAGCTAAATTGCCCCTAGGTGTGTGTGTGTGTGTGAATGTCAGTGTTTGTCTGTCTGCCCTGCGATGGACTGGCGACCTGTCCAGGGTGTTTCACTGCCTTCGCCCTATGAGCGCTGGGATAGGCTCCAGCACCCCCCCGTGACCCTAGTGAGGAAAAGTGGTTTAGAAGATGAATGAATGAATAATTTGTATCCAGAAATAGCAAGCATTTAGTAAGATCTGTTTCATTCATTCAGTCACCTGAAGGTGAGTCATCAAACAAGAGCTCCTCAGCCAATTCGCTGGCATGGTTTTCTCCCTAAAAAAGATTATATTGCTGCTGACTTTCAGTGTCTTGATATTATGTGTGCATAACATCAGGCATTACTTTAACAGAAATACAGTTTAAAGATATTACTTGCTGGATAGACTCATTAACTCATCACTGAGAAATGTACTATTTTAGTTAGAATAAAACAAGCAAAGAACAGCAAATATCACACTGGCTAAAACAGTTAATTTGAATCACAATCAAATTGCAAATCAACAAAAAATCTGGATTTTGCCCAAATATCAAAACATATTGGACAATGATTTATTTAGGTTAAATACCATAGAGGATATTTGTCAGTGATTGTAATTAAAATCTTTTCTGGTTACACAACATTTCACAGTGGGGTACTTGGGCGTCCTAACCATGTTGCTGGTGTGTCAGAGGCATTATTCAGACTTGGCACAGAGACGATCCCTCACCTTGCTCTTGCATCACACTGTAACATTTTGATCCCACTAGACCTTCATCAGAGAAAAGATTATATAACAAAAGTCTTATATAGATACTGCTCCACCTGTTTCATGTGCCAAGAAGCCCAGGATGTCTCACTGGGTGGATCTCTCAATCATTGATGCATATCAGGAGGCTTATCAGTAGCTCTCAAATCAATGTGGGCAAACAAGAAGAAGAGAGGAACATTCAAAGCACTTTGGCTGCATGGCACTGTACTCTAAAAACCTTGAATCTCCAAAAAGCCAACTTTTCAGGAGCTGAGTAAAACATATAGATTCAACCCAGTGTTACATATGCACCTTTAACTTTTCAGTAGGTCGCCCTCTGTCCCAGGAGCATGAAACACACAGTCCAAGTGGGGGGCAACTTCAGCTACTGCACCAATTACAGTTTACAAAGAAGGTGAAGTGTGAGCCGAGTGCTTTTTGCTGCACACAGATAATGAGGTGGTCTAGTTTGTGATGACAATGGAGCTTCTAAATCCATAGGTGAGCCCTCTCTTTAACTCTGACATCACCTGATCTACCAGCATTGAGCTCCTCAAGATTTTGTCTCCTCTCTTTCTCATTCGTGTACACACACGCACGCACGCAAACACACACACACACACACAAGCCGGGACTCAAAGCGGGCAGATCAAATCACAAAGACTACTTTATTTTTCCATCTGAGGGCTATTTTGTTGTCTGTCTGTGAGATGAAACCCATATAAAAGACCCTGCTCCGTGCTCTATCTGGATTTAGAACCGGTGTGAAAATCCATCCTATTGTTATGAAAGGGTCCCTCAGCTCCAATAGACTGCAGTGTCTTGACTGACTGCTGTGTGGACTTGCTCATGTGAGTATGTGTGTGTGTGTGTATGTGTGTATGTGTGTATGTGACGACAGCTGGACGTAAGAGGAAGAATAAAATCAACACAGTACAAAATTTCAGTGCTTTCCTCTGATTGTATCAACACTATAAGAGCATTACTGATAATTTATTCTTTAACAGTGTTATAGAGGAAGAATCACCCATTTTTACGTTTTATATTCCTCATGGATATTACACCACATCTGTTCCACCACATCTGGAGGCTCTGAAGTTTGCCCACAACCAAAGGAGGGGCTCAGATGATGCAGTGGCCTGTCTCCTGCACACATTAATGTGACACCTGGAGACAAACGCTGACTATGCCAGACTACTGATTATTGACTTCAGATGAGCTTTTAACACAAGCCAATGGCATCAGAGGATCCAAAAACCTAAGCACCTCATCCCTACCCCCCCACCATTCACATCCTGAGCAACATATCCCAAGCTGTTAATGTAAACAACAGACTCTCATCCAATAACATCATCAACACCAGAGCACCACAAGGCTGCATGCCAGGCCCATTTCTCTACACTTTTTACACAAATGACTGCTGAAGCCCATTCCAACTCACGGTCTACTTCAAATGTGCAGATGACACAAGATGGGTCTGATGGCAAACTTACAGACCTGTGACGCTCCAGGATTCATCACCTTCAAGAACTGGGAAGAATTGGGACCCCGGTCACTGCGATCAGGACTAAGCCCTGGTACATGGCACACGCTCTTTAGCGGTGAGTCACCGGTGTTCCCCAAACATACATACCTACATAAATGTCAAACAGCATTCTCTATCCCTCTTCATCACCTGATGTGACATTAATTCCTCTAACTTAATTTTCCACTGCTGATCAGCGCCCTTGAAATGATAAATGCTGGGATGTTACACTGCAGAAGAGCCTCACCTTCAGTCAGCACATCACGGACGTTCACAAGCGCTGCCAAATAAAAGACTCTCTAAAAACCGTCCAACCTCACCTCCTTCTCCTCCTACACTGCAGCATCAGTTACGCAGTCCTCCTTTACGGCGCCATCTGTTACTTCACCATGCCCACTGTCACAAACAAAAACAAACTTCTCAGAGCCACACACAGAGCTTCCAAGAAAATTGGGCTCCCTACTCCCAGACTAACACACCTTATTTTTACAGGCATTGCACGTACAGCACACACACACACACACACACACACACACACACACACAAACACACACAACCACAAGACCCTAAAGACCTGCTGCACCACCACTTTGCACCTCTCTCCTCTCTCCTCTGCTCACAGGTCCAGGTCGCCCAGGAGCAGGAGGGCCCGTTCCAGTAAAAGCTTTGTTCCCTTTGCTACACACACACTTAACAGCACTCTGTGACGATGAGGATGCTGTTGTTGGTGTGTTACTGTATTTTACACTCTGGTGTCTGATTTCCTCCAGCAAAGTTTTGTATTGTTGTGCAGGTCACACGCCGTTTGTTGTCTTGCTGTTCTGTGTTTGTTAGTACCTGTGTACCAGCTGTCTAATCTCTCAATCTTAGAAAGATGGGATGACATGCTTATCTCATGATGAAATTCAATATACAATATGGCGTTCGTGATCTAACACAATAACGACACAGTGTAACAAAATAATAATTTTAATGACAAGAAAGTACTGTGTACAATCATGTTTATTTCTCAGCTGCAAATCTTACAGGCAGTGGCAAAATATTTAAAAGTGTTACTACAAAATGCAAATGATATAGTCTCAGCGGCGAGCTTGTCACACTGTGATGAGCAAGCCGTCTCATTTACAGTAGTTAATGCTATGCAGAACAAAATGTCTAAAGTCATGAAACATCATTTCTGCCCTATGATATGCCTTGTCATGTTTTTGCATTACATTATACTGAATTAAGATGCATCATAATATTACATCACAATGCTTCTATGTAGAGGTTATTCAATGGCCAATGCAGACGCTGATATTTAGAGAGCAGGATGGCTGCTGATCAATATATATTATCGTTAACATGTTTTGTTTGTTTGTTTGTTTGTTTGAATCTGTTAAAATACCACAATTTGAAAATAATAACAAATGAGACACAAAATAGCTGAACTTATATCTTGTTTATTTAACACTAAAGTTATGGTCTGCTTTGTCTCTGTTTGCTAATGTAGATCTGCACTCTGTGTCAGTGCATTTATTTAAAAAAAAATCTATCAACTAAGTAAATGTCCACAGTTAACACGTATTTATGCAACAAAACGTACAAATGAAAAATAAAGTTTACTTTAACAACTGCATGTATCAGCAGATGAGGGGGAGTGCTAATATCTTTCCATGGCAGTCACACTGAGAAGGTCACCTGCAGATTTCTGCAGACGTTTATTGTTTATCGGCCTCATGACTGCAGATATTGGTTGATGCCGATTATCTAAAGATGCCTGATATCGGCCTGATTAAATGGCTGGCCAATGAATTAATCCACATTATGTCCACTTCTATGTGTTTTCAAAAAACATGTCAATGTACATAATATGTTTCTGCTTTGCTTTTTATGTTTCATAAATTCAGGGAGACTGAATATGAAAAAGTATTTAAGACCCATGGAATCAGACCTGTCTGATTCCATTTGAACCTTTGAGTTACTTTGTGTAGATGGCAAAATAATACAAAAACCCAACAAAACAAAACAGAAACAACAACAACAGCAACGATTAAAAAAAAAAAAAAAATCAGATAAGTGCCACACTTGGTCAGAAAGACTTCAGATTTTTTTTTCTTTTTGGTGTGTCATATCTGAATTCATCCGTGTGAAACCACACAATGTGTGTGGTGTGCAAACATGCAAGTGTACTCAAGGAAGAGGATCTCCAAATCAATTTGTCCTCTCATATCTTCTCTTTCTATAAGAACTTGTTTCCAGTTTTGTCTTTGTGTGTGTGTGTGTGTTAAACACACTTTATTAATAATGAGATCACCATTGCCAGCAGCCCTGTGTGTTGTGATTTGAGTTGAATTAGTGAAAAAGCATCAAAGGGATGAGCAGCCTGAAAGCACTTGGAGCGATGCAGTGATCAGGCTGAGGACGAGGAACAGGGAAGGTGGTGATGAGGAGGAGAGCAAGGAGTAAGGTGGAGAAAAATGAGGTATGGAGGAGAAATCAGAGAGACAGATGGGTCCTGAGAGAGCGATGTAAAGAGAGGGAGAAGTGAAGGATGACAGGGAGAGAGGTTGAAGCGAAGGAGAGGAGGGGCGAGACGAGACAGGGTGGTTCAGAGGGAGGATGGCAGAGATAATACCAGGCTGAGAGCGAGCGGAAGAGATGGAGTGAGAAAGAGGAGATGAAATGAGCCAATAAAAATAAAAAGGTGAAAAGGCTGCTGTCAGTCTGCAGCTATGATAAAAGAAGTAGATTGAAGGCATGTGTGTGTGTGTGTGTGTGTGTGTGTATGCATGCATGTGTGTGCTCTTTCATGTGAAGGGCAAGGTTAAAAGGGTGGAATAACTGCTCAAAATTGTTATTTTGCTTCATCTTCAAGTAAATGGGAAATACTTGTCAGTAATGACCCAGGATAGTGTGTGTGCATATGTGTGTCTGTGAATGTGTGTGTGTGTGTGCATGCATGAGTGAGAAGAGATGGGAAGTAATGGGAAATGCTTGTCAGTGATGGCTCTGCATTAGAGAGTGTTAGGTCCCCACGGAGTGAAAAAGGAGCCTAAATGGTAAAATCACAGCAGGGCTTTTTTAACCCTTCATTTGCTGGCGATAAAAACACAGCAGCTGTGCAGCTCATGGACTCCCTTTCATGGAAATCTACATAAAACACTGATTTCTTAATTTATGTATTTATATTAGTGCAGAAGGGTTTCTTGGATAAGGTTTAAAGTGATGTGAATGCATGCTGCTTGTTAAATCATCCACTAAAGCTGCTGAGAAAAAGATTTAAATGACTTCAATCTTTTGTTTGCATTGTTTATGTTATTGACCTGTGCATGGTTGATCTACTGTCCCATGTATTACATCACCCACAATTTGTACTGCAATTATTGTCTCGTACCCACTGAAATTGGAGGGGGTGGACTGTAAAGCTGTGTGCATCCATTTGTCTGTTCGCAACACGGTGACATAACTTCCAAACAGTTGCTTGGATTTCCACCAAGTTTGCAACCCTGTCTCCTAAAAATGATGTGCCTATTTGAGTAACATGCAATTATGTTTAGGGGAAATGTATTTTGTGATGGATTTTGTTAGTTTCAACCTGGCCCTAAACTTGGGTCACCTGGGTGAAAGGCGGTTGTTTGACGCACTTGCCACCCAATCTGCTTCGTAGGGTGGACTTCAGACTAAGTGATTACAAATGTTCATAAGTTACATTACAAATAAATGTAATCCAATTAGAAAAGATCTTCCCCACGAAACATAATTAGGGGCCGGGCAGCCTAAGCTGCCAGGTCCCTCTTGTATTCCTGCGTGTTCTTTCTTTCTTTCTTTTCTTTCTTCTTTCTTTCTTTCTTTCTTTCTTTCTTTCTTTCTTCCGAGGAAGTCCTGCTTCCCATGTGTGAAAAATCACCAAATTTTGCACAAAGGTCCAGTCCCATGCCAGATTACCTCAGCTGCAAACACAAGCCAATAGTCCTGATGGTGGTGCTATAGCAAGCCTCTAAATTTCAAAACTCTGAAAATTCATAACAAATCAACCATATGTGCTACAGCTGTGCAACTTTCACCAAAATGTAGCCCCAATACTGAATAAACTTTTGTGCACTTAAACCTATCCATCACTCAGTTTTTTTTCAAAAACTGTGAAACTTATTAAACCTATCTCCTCCCACAATTTTTGCTCAAATGTCACCAAACTACAGAGCTACAAGCTACAGAGCATCTTCAGACTGTCCTACACAAATGATCCACACAGATTTTTGATTTATTAAACATTGAGCCTACAGTTCATCAAAATGTTTGACTGTAAATGGTACTGTAAACATACACTTGCAAATTCTTGGTAAATAAATCTTCAATGTTCATGAAAAAAACTGACAAAAGGTTGGAGTCATGGTAGATGATGTGTGGCAAATTTCAGAATTTTATCTCAAAAACTAAATTTTTGACAGCATTTTGAATTTTCAAAACTTTGCAAATTTATAATCAATCAACCATATGTGCTACAGCTTTGCAACTTTCATTAAAAACTTCAAAAATTCAAAAATAATCCTTGTCTCAATCATCACTTCTGAGGCACTAGCAGTGTGTGTTGGTGTGTTTGTCTGCAGAGACACTGCCCTCTGCCTGGATTTTCTTGTTTTGCTGAACTCGGGACTCTTCTGGGCATCAATCTTTGAGCAGTGGGTGTGAAGCCTCCAGCCAATCACAGCTCACAGTGTCAGATCACCAGCACCACATCCAATAGGAAGCAATGAAAATCCCAAACATTGACGGAAATATAACGAGGCGAAACGCCAAGAAGACAAAGCTCGATCCACGATGAGAGTGAATCTGAGGTTGGCCTTCAGCTGCTGGTGAGCACTGAGGGGAGAGGATGATGAAGAGTGACGTTTTGTTGACTTGTTTTCTGTTGGACAGGGAAATGCCTGTTACATTTTGGGCTGCCATGTCATGACGTCGCCATCCAAGGAGACAAAAATTTGCTGTCGACGGTTAGCTTTGCCAAGGCAGAAGGGTCAACTTTGAACATGATGTTATGAAGTGCAATCGACGAATCCTACTCATTCTGCCTTTACGATTAGGGTTTGGATTGGTTTCGGTCGAGTTTAGAACAAAATGGCGGTAACCGCCTTGCAATGCCCTAGCAACCATCAGGAACACCATAGCAACCGTCTAGCACCACGTTAGCAACCATCAGGAACACCATAGCAACCACCTAGCAACCACCCAGAACATCATAGCAACTACCTAGCAATGTCTTGACAACCATCAGTAACACCATAACAACTGCCATAGCCACCTAATACACTATAGCAGCTGCCCACAGACATCCTAGTGGCCACTCAAAAGATGATAACAACTGCCTGGAAAATACCCAGACCACAGTATCTGCCTTTTAGCCAGCAAACAACACTACACAATCTACAAACAACATAGGGCTCGCGGTTTACCACATGGCCACGCGGTCGGCAACGGTGGCAACCGGCCGACACCCATGCATTTTCAAACCCTCACAGCTCCCTCATTCTTTGGACGCCAAACTCCATTCAAAGCTTAAACGGGCAAGCAGAAGTGCAACTTTATCTGTGTCAACTTCAGTTTTTCATTTCTGTTTTAGTTGTAGTTTTTTTTAGTTTTAGTTTTAGTTTTAGTTTACTCGCAGAAAACACAGTTTAAGTTTGGAACTTTTTTTTGGCCTGACTGACTTTTGAATGAGTTTGCACTGCGTTAGCTAGAGTGAGTGACATCAGAGTGGGGCAGCCCTGGAAAATTGTATAAAAATCTTCTTTTCAACTTGCTAAAATGGGCACAATTTTCACTCCACATGCATAAAATTTTGTAAAATTGAAAAAAAAGCAAAATTGATTTTGCTTCTAAAAATCTAACTACAGAAGCAATCGAGCTTAAACTTTTCACACACTGACACTTAACGAGGCAGGAGTGCCAGCTCTCATACACTTCCATTATAATTGACACCCAAAATCTGGGGAGAGAAGGAGAAAGACACACTTTTTTTTATCTTCCAAAAAAAAAAAACAAAAAACAAAAAAAAAACAACTGACATTTCTGGGAGTTGGCACATAATTTTTTAACAGTCTGCAGACCAAAGCCTTATGTTTCCTCTGATACATTTTATTTTCCGTTCGGACTTACTGTCATTAAGAAGCATTTCTTTTACCATTACTTTGAGGAGATTATCTCACAAGCACCACTGTCACTAATGCTGTGTACTTTTTAAAGCATCATTTCTGTGCTCTTTTTGTGAATTTGTATGGTGAATATCTCTACAGTGCAGGGGTATGACTTACACTTCTGTCTATGGCCAGACAAGCCAAGATGCCAGAGTGGTTAGTGTCTCTGTCTGTCATACATATAACCGGGGGTTCGATTCTCCGCCAGGACAAGAGGGCATCCCAGTTTCATTAGCTGATTTTGTTGTTGACAATGCAGTGATTCTTATTATTCTTCCTGTCATTGGCCAGATGACACACACAGTGGGACAAAGGGTTTCTGTAATTTTTATTTCTGTGCTCTTTTTTCATCACTGGCCATGAAACTCACATTCATCTATGTGTATTAATATTTACCTTTCAGTGTAAATTTCAAAGCAATTTTAACTTTACTCTAGAATTCCCAAATGTCCCTGAATGCCTCTATTTTTCTCCCATGTTTTGTCTCATTGGCCACTAGCACTTTGGACACAAAGCACACAATCACTGCGGAATGAGAGTTGTTGTTTTGCTTTTGTGTCTTGTTGCATCCTATTGTTTAATATTGTTTTTATACTGCTCCTTGTATTTGCTTTAAGTAGGAGTAACTCCATACCATGCTGATATTTTACTCAAGCAGCCAAGAAGTAGAAGTAATGTTGTAAAAGTGAGAAGTAGATCATTGATACGACAGTATACTAGGACTACTGTAGGGACAAAAAAATTACAGAGCTGTAGAGGAGGCGTAATATTAGAAAACAAAATGTCAGAATTTCTGAAATTTAATTAAATGATTATTAAATCAGAAAACTATAAATATTAATTATTATCATTAGACCTCATCAACTTCTACTTTGCAAAGGGATTCAGTAACAAGGAAATCCTGGTGATTTTAGGGTTCACTATGATGATAATGAATGATTACAGCAAATACAAATAACATTTACTATCTATTATACTATTATCATTTACTGACTTAAAAAAGCATGTGTTTGGATGAAATGTTAAATTCAGGCTGCCTGTGCTGTAGCATCATCACTTAAAACAGGTAACCATCATGACATGTTTACCCAATGTTAGGATCTCATTATTTCTTCACTTTAGTGCAATTGTTAGTTAGGTTGTTTGTTTGTTTATTAAGGGGCCCATATTATACTTTTTGTTTTTCAAAGTATGTTGAATCAGATCAGATCAAGCACATAATAAGCATGCAAGAGAATAAGATGTGTTGCCTTTTCAAGGCAAGCACATAATCATTATTTACCAAGGTTTAACAAGGTTTAACTATTAGTGTTTAGGCAACAGTATTTGTATGTACTGAGGTGAATCCACACTTGATGCACATACAGTATGAAGTTCAGTTTTGGCTAATTTTCCAAAAATGTGCTGCTTTCATAATCCTGTGTGAACCTGTTGGTGCAATGCCGCCTGTCAGTATTGATCTAATCTGCTTTCTAGAGTAGCAGTAGGATACACTGGCACACAGTCATGTGGAGGGTAATCCTGTGCCAACTGTGATGGTGCAAGGTGTCCAGATACACCTGAAGAGGCCATTATGCAGAGTGGCAGGAGGCCAGACATGGATTTTTTTTTTTTTTTTTAGCACTTACTTGGCATTGTATAGAATCTGTGTTAAACTGCATGGTGTAATCTTGGCACCTAATAGCACCCGGATGATGAATGGTAGGTGTCATTTCTGAGTTGTCAACTGACTTGACTAATTGATGCTGATTTAATATAATTACTGCGGTGAGGTGTTGGGTCAGAGATAGCTGGAGGGAATTTTCCAAGAGTGCAATCACCTGTCCAACCAGATGGAACAACAGTGTGATGAAACATAGAATTACTGGAAGAAAAAAAACTTGTACTTCACCCTGACTGTCCAATCAACCGATCCTTTCTCTCTCTTGATACATCTGGACATCTCTTAGCATCACAGCTGGCAGAGCACTTGTCCTCAGCACCTGTCATTACAAACTGTACATACATTACTGATTACTCAAGCTGTCTGATAGCTGCTGATCCTTTCCAAGTGCCACTTCTGATTGTTGTTGAGAATTAAAACTGTCTTCTTGAAATAGATCCTTTTTACCGCAGCAGAACAACATAAGTTTCATCCGTGTATCCCATTCATAAATCATGCCTTAGCAGCACATAGCATCTCGTCCACATCTTTATGTTATGTTAAGATTATGTGATTATTCTGTTATTTTCCACCTATTTTCCACCTATTTTCCACAAAGAAACCCAAACAAACATTGACACCTCATTTCATTTCACTCTCCATACAGCGATAAACCGAACAGGAGAGAGAGATTAGTCCATTATGGTGAAGACCTCCACTTCTGTGATTTGGCTGCAAGAAAGGCTCAAAGGCAAGTGTGGTGTAGTCACAAGAGCTTAAAGCAAAACTGAATTTGTTAGAGTTGAGGAAGTTAATTGGCTATTTTGTTATTGTTTTTGTTATTTTCTTATTTGAATTGTAAATTAGATCCTGTAGACAGCGTCTGCAGGGAACCTCCACATAAGTAGTAAGATTGTGTCAGGAAGAAAGGACCTGATACACACAAATATGATACACAAAAAGGAGTGCTGTGACTTGATGCTTTTTATATTGGCATAATTTGCTTTGTTCAAGTTTATCTGTGTGCTGCAAGTGTTATTTTGGGGGCTGTTTTGTTTTGCTAAGGAAGTGAATGGACAGATATAGATACAGTATTGTGAATTAGCAGCCCAGGAGAGCATGGAGCAACTAATGTTTCACCACCATGTGGACCATACAACCAAGCAAAGTTCAATTTTGCTTTAACAGTTGATTTGCCACCACAAAGGATCTATTCCTGAGTAAATAACCACACAGAGATGAAATTTGGCATTGATGTTTTACTAGAAAAAGAAACCAAACCAAATGCAAAGTAAGAGACAAAGAAAGAAAGAAAGAGAGAAAGAAAGAAAGAAACAGAGTGTAAAAGCCAGAGTGTCAGCAGTCAGCCGTTTGCTGTCTAAGTATGAAATTTTATGTGCTGGAGGTGGTGAAAAAATAAACAGGGTATCATCATATACACTACACATCGTCTGGTGCGTCTGGTTTGGTGATAGCTGGAGGAGCATAGCTGTCTCTTCGCACATGTATCCATTGTAGAAGTCCAACTATTTAATATATTTTGGTTTGCTGCACTACAGCCACACCGGCCTCCAGGCCTGAGAGGAACTGATTGGAAAAACGTCTAATTTTAGCCAAATATAAGGCTCTGTAAACCTGTTGTTTTACACTTTGTGGTTCTAGATCTATACATTTGATGCGGGACGGACTTCTACAATAGTTACCAACGCAGTGGAGGATTTTGAATACATCTGGAATACTTTCTCTGAATGTTCAAGGTTACAATGCAAAAGCTACGCAGTGTTCAGAACAAAGAGCCAGACTGAGAGAGATTGTCAGGTTGTGTCTTGAGTTCTTGTTTCACCTCTGCCTCGATTACTTTGCAGTGTGCTGGGGCCAAAAAAACATTAAAAGTAATTTTAGATGCACTTTGCTACGACAGCCCTATGTGACAGTGGGACGAGAGAGAAGATGAAAGCAGGGGAGTAGAGATGAGAAGGTGGGAAAGGAAAGGAGAAAAGAAGCAAAGGAGGAAGAATATAGGAGTGGGGAGGAGGGCTGAAGACAAACAAGAGAAGCAAACAAAGATGGAATAGCAAGAGAAGAGCTGAGAGGACATGGGAGAGAAAAAGAAGGAAGTTAGGAGTTAAAACACACATTACTCCATTCCTGGGAATAATAGCATAATAAAATTTGTCCCTACCACCAACCAATGCATTAAACTTTTCTTTAAATGAATCCAGGCTTAAATAAAACTGTCCCACTATAATGTTTTTTTTTTTCCCCTTTCTGAAGCTTGTCATGTCGTTTTCAAATTTTAATATAATTAGATTCAGTTTTCCCTTGGTGTCACCACCTACCCAGGAGCAAAAACAATTCAAACACTTTTCTGGGGCTGGTTGCTTTTACTGAGCATAATGGATCCAATCGGGTCACCCCAAAAAAGTGCAAACCCAGCTAATTCTGAACTCTTGAAAGACCAAATCAAAAGATTACAGTAACTGATAGGATTTAAATCTGTAAGTGACCCACATTTGGTTAGAAGACAATTCACCGACAGCACTGAGGTATGCCCCTTGTATAGTTTCGGAGTAGAGTTTAAGTGTCACATACTGCAGTTCTACATGCTGTTTCAAGGGCTTTTCCTCCACTCCACCAAGAAAAACACCAGTGAGCAACAAAGAGCAGTAAAAAACAAATGTTGTGACAGACAAACAACCAGAGGCAATGAAAAACATCAAAACCTCTCGTGTGACAGTAGAGAAAGTGATCACTCTGAGCTGACCCTGTGTTTGCAACAATGTGTGTGCGTGCGTTTAATATGCGTGTGCCCGTGTGAGTGCCGGATGGACATTCAGTGTTGAGTAGGACACACGAAGACTGTGGCATATTAATATTCTCAAGTTATCAAAAAACAGCCATATAACAGAATGTAGGCCATGGCCTCCCACAATCAGTGATCAATGTTTTCTATAGCTCTCTATAGACGTATAGATATATATATTCATTTGTATTATATATAATATGTAGATTTATAAAAAAGATTTTGTCTTAATTACAAGTAGTGGCATTTTCTTTTATATTCATTATTGCAATGAATTGTTATCTAAGATGGTTAAAAAAGAGAGGTGAGTTCTGTTTTGCTACGCAGTTATTTACAACAGTTTTTAAAAAGCAAGCTTTCTGATATGGTACTGCACTTTTCCCTGGCCACTGGAAAAGCCTGAGGATCTCAAATGACACCCAAAATTCCCCATTAAATACACGACTTTCAAAGAAATTGTACGTTGTAGCGGAGTGATTGTGGGTCAAGTCAAATGAAGTGCACACAGCATGGGGCAGCGGTTCTCAACCTTGTTTTTTTTTTTTTTTTTTTTTTTTTTTAAACTTGTGACCCTTCAAAATGAATGGTTTTACTACTCTCTACACCCCACGGTTGGCCAACATGCAAAGAATAATAAAAAATTTCACACCAAATGATGAGTTTTACTTTCCCTCGTCAGGCTATTTTTGTTAATTATTTGAGGAGACCTGGAGGCTGCAATTATTCTTCTTTAGCACAGGAAAAAAAAACCTTTTTAAATGTGATAATGTACTTACGTTTGAAATACGATCTCTCATTTCTTGAATCATCTTGTGTCTCAGAAAAATCATTTTGCAACCCTCTGGACAGTCCTAATGTTCAGGTTGAGAAGCACTTTTTTTTTTGTCAGTAGTCATTTGAGATCTGCCCATGTGATTTTTTTCATCAGTTATCACAGAATATACAGCTTAACCTCCAGTTTCCAACTTGGCAAAAAAATTAATCATCTATTTACTATTTAGCATAACTACTGTCATGATGATGCTGTTGATGAAGGATTTCATTAATTACTACTGTCTGTTTGTTTGTTTGTTTGTTTTTCCTTTCCTTTTTTTTTTTTTTTTTTACAAACACCTGTGTATTCTATGGCTGTAATTGGCCATATGTGTGTTCGAGGTTATTTCTGTTCTATGTTGGCTGATTATCTCGCTGCTTTGGGCGAGAAAACCATTCTATATGCGTAGTAAGAAAGCATGTTCATTCAGTTTGAACAGTCCATGGCAAAGTAGCAGGTTTGCACAGTCCAAAGTTTCAAGTTTACAGTTTTCTGGTCTTCTAAGGGTGATTTACCTGACAGTCTTTGCAGGCAAGTCAAAATGAGGATGATGATGGTCATGATGATGATGATGATGAAAATGTTTGTCTCAGTAAGGCGTTGTCAGCGTGTGCAGCTCGTCGGCCGATAATGTCCAATCCAGAACGGAACAGAGAAGAAGTTGTTTTGTATTTTTGTCATCACCTGTGATCAGCATCTTCATCACATCATCATCATCACTGATTTTGTTGTCGTGTTCACAGTTCATAGTTCATTTTTCATGAATGATAAGTCTGTGCTGGGCTTCCTGTCGGTTCGTCCATGTGAGTAGTATCCTCCCCAAAATTAAAAATGGATGCTGTGAGGGTGACAGTCAGAGTTGTCCATCGTTTTTGTCCCACCATTCACTCCGCAGCTGTTTTTCACTTGTCTCTTGTGAAGAATGTCAATGGCATCAGGAAGTGAGATGACGATGGCGCAGTGTGTGTGTGTGTGAGTGTGTGTGTGTGTGTGTGGTGTGTGTGTGGGTGTGTTGTGTGTGTGTGAAACGTGTGTACGTAAAAATGAATGTGTTGTGTGTGTCTGCGTGTTCAAATATGAATCTGAGTGTTTGTAACGGTGTGCATGTATGTTTGAATGTGTATGTGATTCTGTGTATGTGCGTCTGTGTGTGCACAAGCTTATGTATGCTAATATGCGGCTGTATGTAAGCATATGTTGGTACGTGTGTATGTGTGTGTGTGGCTGTTTAAGTCTGTATATCTGTGTTTATAAGGCACAGCAGGTGTTTTTGGTTTTCAGGGCAGTCCAGAGGAGACCACTGCAAGGCCGGGGTGTCGAAGGGAGGCGTGGCCAGTGTGCACGGCTTTGGGGCAGTCTGGCGTCAGGACACGCCCATTCTCCCCCACACTTCCTGTGATGGACAGTCGGGCCTTGTTGCGCATGGCTTCAGAAAACGACAGCTACACACGAAGAGATGGAGGAGAGGAGGAGAAAAGGGTGACAATGCACAGGGTCAGGGAGGGGAGGCAGAGTGGAGATTTTGTATGAAAACACTCATAAATATAGGAATATACAATAAATGCAACTGCTTGCATTCACGCACATGCACATGAATGCATGTGCTCTCACACACACTCACACATCCATGTGGCAGTGCACACACACAAGCACACACACATCAATAACATTCAGACAGGTGAGGGTTCTCTCAGGGTGCGATCACACCAACAGTTTTTTGGATATTTACTGTAGTTGAAAAGTTTACTTTTGTGCATTTTTATGTTTTGGTTACCAATCATGTCATATTTGATTTTTCAGCTGTAGAGCCGAGTAACTCTGAACAAACCTGATTCAAGTGACCGTAATTAAATCGCTTTGCCTTAATTTGCCCCTCTTTGATGTTCCTACCAAGCACAAAATTGTGCGGAAATAACAGAACTTGAACATCAGTCCAGATTGTAGTTTGTATTTTTAAACGCTATAGGCTTCCAGCAGTAAACATCCATCCATGCCCATAAAACTGTATGGAACAAAGGTTGAGCTACAAAAACACTTGTATGTTTTGGGATTGTTTCCTGTAATTGAAACTCCTTACAAATTTTTCAGTGGAGTTAGAGTAAGAGTAAATGCTCCAGAGTTCAGCTGAACCCAAACACGCTTGGTGTGAACGCGCCCTAAAACACATTCACATCTCACAAACTACCAGGCTATCAAATACTGTGCAAACACTTACATTGTTTTAATAAAGGCAGAAAGGAACTAAAAAGCAGGCAACAATCAACAGAGACGACGTACAGAGTCGAGAAAGTAGGTATAAGGTTGTAGACATCTGCATTTCATAGGTGACCATGCATTTCTGGGGTCTGAGTCATCAATAATCCCAAAAAGATAAGGTGAGGATTTGAGAGGATAGGATTTGGAAGGTGAGGATTTTGGAAAGACAAAAGGAAGACATAAAGGAGTGACTTTCTTTCCAGGTTTCAGATTTATAGAGAGGGATCGACTGGCTATACTGCTCAGAGAAGGACGACACTTCACAGGAACAGGCTACTCCGTGAGGTTTCAGTAAAGTTTTTATCGTTTGTCTGTTAAAAACCTTGCATCTCTGGAATTTTCAGATCAACACAACAATGCATTTTTTTTCCAGATTACATGGGTTTGTATAGGTTTTGTTGGTGCCAAGTATCTAAACCTGAATAACAGGGCTTTCACAAAGAGATAGTGATATTCATACTTTCATGCCTGAGAGGCTAACATCTGTAAAAAAAAAAAAAAATGCTTGGAAAGGAAACATGGCTGGATGCTGTGGTTTGGCATCCGTGAGCTCAATTACCTCCTCACTTTTTGAAATACAACAGTTTGAGTCTCTGCTTGAAAACTGCTCACTGGCCTTTATAAAAGCAAATTCTTCAGACTGATTTCGGCTGCATGAGTTATCATCAAATACCTCTGATACAGTGATACTCAACTCACAGCCCACGGGCCAAACTGGCCTTTGTTGCTGAGGGGCCCGGTGACCATTTTCTGATTCACAATGGAAATAAATTTATTCACACTGGGATTATTTTTTTTTTATATTTATATCGATGATTAATGTTTGTTCAGCAGTGTCCCATTGGTGTCACTGCATATCAGTGATGTGTGCAGTGAGCAAAAACGGTGACACAAAACTATTAATGACCATAATTCTGATCCCATAACTGTGTATTTCATGCTAAGAGCCTAAGCCTAAACAGGGTTTTCATTCTGTTGCTGGTATGTTTATGATTTTTTTTTTTTTGATTTATGAATCATTCCAACATTTGAGTGGAAGAGATGAAACAGTTTCCAGCTATATGTTTTGTTATATAATTCAAATGTAACCAAAGCATTTAAAACTAAAATGCGGCTGCTGTTAAATGTAGGTAAATATGTGATTTCTCTGTTATGTAGGCCAACTGTCCATAAACTGTCCAAATTCATTTAGTTAATAAGTCAGTTCATTTGAAAATAAAGAATTGCAAAGAAAGTTATGCAAAGAGTTATGGGCTTTTTTTTTTTTTTTTTTTTTTTTTTTTTAATGTTTATTCATTTCCTCTGATAAATAATGTTAATGTTTGTTTATTAACTGGCCCCTGGGCTCCTGTCATTTTGCCAAAGTGGCCTCCAGGAGAAGCAAGTTGAGTATTCCAGCAGTATTAGGGTCTGTGGCTGAGAGAGAAAAGAGGAAAGATTTGTCCCTCTTCCCCCTCTTTTAATGTGAGCTGTCATGTTGATGTACAGCTCAACTGAAAGCCTAATAAAAGATGGAACAAGTGACTCTAAAAGTACCCAGGATGATTTTCAGGGGATCAGTGAACACCTTCTGATCACAACTGGCCATGAAACATGAACATAAAACTCATTAGAACCATCGACTTTGGACAAACTGCAAGTAGATCCAGAGTGGACGACTAGCGTGGCATCATAGGGTAGAGTTTAAACCATGAAATAAAATTACATCACAAGTTTTTAAAAGTGAATATTTAATATGTTCTGCATCCTGGGTACTTGCACTGACACTGCTGATTTCCTCACTCATTTGGCCTGAACATGCCTATGAAAAGTTTACAGGCAGGTCATCAAAATGAAGTTCCAATGTTTCCTTTCATTTCATTTCAGTTAACTGCTCTTCTACATACGTAAATAAGTAGTCATTTTTAAAAGCACCGCTAAGTAGCCTTTCTGTATGAAGTGTTTGCTTGGTCAGTTATTCCTCCACAGAAGGTGACTGGGCTCTTTGGAAGTTGTCGGGGTGGATTTAAGGTGCCAAAGTGTTTCCTGATTGGGCCCTCCAAGGCAGGGGTGCACAACTCCTTTTGACAGATGAAATATAGGGGAATATAGACAGGGAGTAGTGCCAGCAATTAGCCAACAGAGCTGACGAAAAGGTCAGTCAGTGGTGATTGAGTTTCCCCTCATCCCTTTGTTACACCTGCTACTTGCTCCTAACAACTTGCCTGGTACAAGGGAACAACAATGTGCAGACAAGATCACACCAATCAAGCCACATTTTATGTACCCTCAAGTGTGACCGGTCAAATAAGTTGAGAAAACAGTTCCAGTCCTCAGTCGTGCTTGGTTACATCTGAAGCTATTGTAAAATACCCAACAAGTACAGACAGCATTATCAATTGTCAACACTATGTTTAGCCACTGTTAAATAGTTATATTGTTTGGCTGAAAATGACGTTTTGTCATTGGAGTAAACCCCTTTTTCATGGTGTGAAGAGAATGGGAAAGAAGTCTCCCTCCTTTTTCATTTGTTTTCTTAACCTCACAGCTAAGGTACATTACCTTGAATGGAAAGAATGAGGCAGACTGACTTTATAATCAGATCCAGCAAAACTTTGCTCAGGCAGTTGAAAACCCAGACTCACTCTGACGGTGCAATTGGTTCAGTGTGTCCTAGCCTTAAGAGGTATTGTACAAACACTAGATTTTGAGCTTTCACAATAACTTCAGCCAGCCTTTCTCTTGCATTGTGAGAGTGCTACAGGGATCACTGAGAACGGTCTTGTTACATTATTGAGAATTACTGACAGAGGCTGTGCTTACATTGACATTAAGAATGACATTTGTCACCTTGTGGGTGAAAATGTTTCATAAAGCCCCTTCACTTACCCCTAAAAAGTAAAAATCGACAGTACATGCACAAGCTGCTCTTAAGTTCACAGCTACATGGGGTGGGACTCACTGTTTTTGATGAAGAAGACTAAAAGACTGTTAGACTCTTAGGTAAATGAAGTATAGCATTTTTACATTGTAGCAGCTTGGCGAGGGGATATAATGTCACATCTTAAAATATAACCTCAGTTAATATTTTTCAGGCTATAAGGTACTTCTTTGAGAGATCAAGTTGATCCATCTTGTGATGAACACTAAAACTGACACACCAGGAAATGCCTTTTCTATCATTCCCTTGTGGGCGACACAGAAAACTGTACCAAAGGGCAGTGGGGTAACCTCTGAAGATGGAGTTGTGCATCCCCGCTCTATTATTATTTTTTATTCAATCTTACCTAGGGGTACAATGCAGGTGCCTAGTCAAGTCATTAGCCAAGAACATCACCATCACTATCATCATCATCATCATCATCATCATCATCATCATCATCATCTGCAGCCAAAGACGATGGAACCAAATCTGTAGTCACACAAAGCTAAAACCCCCAATCTAGTCCGGGGTGCTAAGTGCTACATAATGAAACATAACAGCCATAACAGAACACAGAGCAAATCAAAACCCTGAGAAAATATTAGGCCAATAATAAACAAAACTGCAAAAAAAATAAGAAACGTACTTAGATTTCACCATGGGGGAAAATAAAAACATGAAGAATTATGTTGGTTCCACAATGCTTGACCACATCCTCATCACCACATTAACAACGACACGGTTGCGTGGGGCTGCTGCAACAACATCTGTATCGACAATACAGTAATCTACAGCACCACCACCATGATCAACACCACCATTACCCCACCTATATGGGAGCCTCTAAATCCTACCCCTATATCTTGACCCCCTCGGAGCCGTACACGTTGTACCCCTCCCTATAAGTGGCTAGATTCTGGGTGCTGGGGGAGGGGCTGGGGCAGTGGGGGGGGCTAAGGTCCACCTTCATGCGCTTGGCTTCGGCCCGTGACTTGTAGCAGAACTCAACCAGGGCCACCAGCATGGCCAGGCCCAGGCCTCCCACAAGGATGTAGAAGACCCCTGCCACGTTGGACAGGCTCAGAGCCTGGGATGACTTGTCCTGAAGAGTGGGAGTGGTTGGGATGGGGAACAGGCGTTGGGAAGTGAGGAGGAAGAGGAAGGGAAGCAGAGCAAAAGACGGAGAAATGGATGTAGAGGGAGTAAGGAGGGAGAGGAGCGCAGGGGATGAAAAGGAAAATGAAGAGCGACAGGAGGCGGGAGCAAGAGGACAGTATGAAAGGAGAGGAATGAGAAAGAGTAGAGGCATATGACGGGAAACAAGGAAAGGGAAGGTAGGAAGGAGAAAGTGGAGGTGGGAAGGTGAGAGTAAGGGCAGAGGAGAGGTGAAGAAGTAGGAAAAAAGCAGGGATAATAGGGTACACAGGGTTAGACAGCACAGAGAAATGGAAATCATCAGATCAAGAAAAAAGCAGTCAGGTTCATACATACATTCTGGTGTTACTACTGTACTACCTACACATTTGCAATACTATATAACAGTGCACTGTGGTATTATTTATTGTCTCACTGATAACATTCTACTTTTACAATGACAACTAGAGTTACTATCACCACCACAACTACTACAGTAGGGCAACTGTGACACTCACTACAACTACAACACACTGCACATTTCTACAGCTGCAACAATATTTAAATCACAGTGTGAATTAAAACATCTAATTTAACACGAATGTTAAACAAATTGCAAAGTAAATCTCTATAAATAAATCACAGCAGGTTTTTATCTGAGCGGTGATTTGCATTCAAGGCTCCAGTAGTTTGAAAATCTAGAGCACCTCTCATGTTCTATATTATCAACATGACAAACGTCTTCCTGTTTGAAGAGCTCATTTAAAATATTGCTTCCAGTGTTGTAATTGGAGATAAGAGGTGGAATTCAGCTCTAGTGCTTAACTACCCAATACTGTCACTGAGCTGTAAAACTGGAGGTGGCTCTGATCACAACAGAAATATGAAAGCTAGTCAGTAGCGAATGGAAATCACGAAAAGATGTTATGCTGATGCTACAGCTAATCAGAAAGTTGCATTCTGATCTGGTGAGTTACACACTAGCATCCATGGGCCAGTCTATGTGATCACAGAGAAAGCATAAAAATGAATAAGATAATCAAAATTTAGACCAAATTTTTGATTGTTTTGTAGCACATGCTTTTTTTTTTTTTTTTTTTCCAGTAAATGAAACAATTGGAGTCTAATTAGGTGCATATTCAAAAACAAAATATCTATGGTCCACTATGTGCCATCAGAATAGAAACAGGCAAAGTGCTGGTAGTGACTAGCCTACATGGACAGTTGCAGTCTTACATGGAGCATATTCAAGATATGTTTCAGGCTAATTGAGATGGTATTGCAAATGCCATTGCTAAGCTAAACAACAGTTGCAATAATCTGGAGCGTTACTGAGGATGAGAGTTTCAGGCTAACGTTCTGTGGGCCGCAGCAGCGTGAGACTGACCTTACTTCCAGAGTCCTTGGGTCCACACTCTCCCTTGTCATACCACCATTTGTTTTTCAGTTTGTCTAAGACGCCTGCTTCGCTCAGTTTCAAAACTGCAAGGTTTACCGGGGTTCTTCGCGTGTAAAAATAACATAAATAACATCATAGGTCATGTTATTTTATGTTATTAGGGTATTTCACATTTGCATTGCACAGCTCAGTCACATAGAAAGGTACTTTTGTTCACATCAAGTGACCTAGTATGGATCCCACTGAGTACATGTGTGTATGCTCGTTGAGGAGGGGCTGGGGGGAGCGAGGGGCTAAAGCGAGCTACAGACATATGAGTGGGACCCCCCTTTGTCACTTCAGGTAACACACCCATGCTGCCCCAGCCGATCCTATCATGAACCAGAGGCAAGTACTGTTAAGCCAGGACTATTGGCCACGGGCTGGCTCTGTGCTAAAGCTGGGAGAGTGAGATACAGTCAGGCAGGCCTGGGTATGAGGATTTAATAAACTCCTCTGCCTTCAGAGGCCAGAGGAAGCTGTTATCTTGTTATAGACATGATCTTGTTCTTGTTTCACCTAGATCCCTTTTCCCTCTCCTAATAAATCTCTTCATTGTGCCTGCACCTTGGTGAACTCTTAGAATACAGAGGGGCAATTTATTTAAATTTTATAAGAGGGATGATGGTGGGATATTGGTTTTACCTTTCATTTCGACTAAGTTGCTCTATTGCTCATTCTCCAAACTTTTTTGCATTAAAGTGAGAGAGCTACAGAGCTACATATTTCCAAATAGAACTGATAAAATCCTGACAATATTCGAAGCTAAGGGGGACTTTGGCCAGTGCTTGTGTGTTGCATTTATCAATTATTCATCCCCTCTGGGCCTTTAGTCAAGCTGAGCCTGAAAGAATCAGAGAGCTACATTTGCTCTTGGGCCTGCTTTTTCCTTTAAACCAATTTAAAACTTCTTTTACCTGACATGCACTTGACCGGCAGTATTGCTGCTGATGGAACAACTGCGTTCACCTCGGTATCTCCCTCTTTTCCAACTCTCTTTCTGTCCTCTCCCCAGAGCAGCCACTAGAGGGCGAATATTCCTGCCGTGACAGTATTTGCTCTCCTCTTTCCCTTTCCATCCATCCTACCATTCAACCCCACTCTGCATCTCCTCGCTCTCTGTCCTTCCTGAGAGAAACCATGCAAGACCAGACCAGGGCCAAATGCATTCGATCGTGGCTTTAAATATTTCAAGTGTGCTTGATTTATCTTGCCAAACGCTGAGCATCGTCAACAGTGGACAAATTTTCCTGCATGATAAGATGCAATTATTTTTTTCTCTGCTTTTCCAAATAGATCATCTTACTACTGTCCTGTTCTCAAATGGATAGGAAGCGCTTTAACAAAAGGTGAGAAAACTGTACAATTTGCCGCTGGGGCCTCAAAAAGTACAGGGCAAATTGCTTTATTTTTGTTACATTATCCAGACAGTAATTTATCTTTTATTCCTGTGCGTGTTGTCTGAGGAGACATTACAAGCGTTGCATCTTTGTCACTGGGTCTGAAACTTTTACACAAAAAGGCACACACCAGTGACAGCAGATGCAGCGTTGTACCTGCTTTTCAAGGCTGTGGGTTGTCTCAGGACAGTTGAGATGTTACTTTGGCCCTCCCTGCACTCTTCTCAACTCTTCGCCAGGGCAGATGCGTGCATTACATCCCCAGGGCGGGGGCCGTCGCAGGCTGCCCAGCCAGTGAGCGGCCCCTGGCCCCTCGTGGTGGTGGGGGTAGGGGGGTGGGAGGGGTGGTGGCAGACAGTGAGGGCTAACCTTGGAATCCCCTCCCCCGCTGCCACATTCTCCTTTGTCATACCACCACTTGTTTTTCAATTTGTCCAACAGGCCCTGCTCGTTGAGCTTTAGCACGGCCAGGTTGACCGCGTTTCTTTAAATAAAAGGAGGGACAGATAAGATAGTTTGGTCAGAGCAGAGGAGGGAGGGACAGACAGACAAGATGGACGCGGTCCACAGCCAAAGGGAGGAAGGGGAGGGAGACAGAGGGAGCAAGAGGGCAAAAGGGTTGAGGGTACAATGTAGGTTAGTGGGGGATGATACACCCGAGACAACACTCTCTCTCTTGTCTCTCTTTCCCCTAAGACAAGTTTTAGTTAGTTAATTCTTTTATTTTTAACTTTTCACTTCTTTCCTTCTCTCCCTTCTCTCTCTTTTTGGCTGTTTACACCACCCCGTCTCTCCCTGTGATGCACTTACAGCGGCTGTTCCAAAGTGAGTGTCAGATTGCTGATACAAAGTGTGTTAACCAGGTCTTAGCAGCCTGCTGATGGTGCTCTTGTCTCCTCCTGCTCGTCTGTTAGCTTCCTGCTAGTCTGTGTGTGAGTGTGTGTGAGTGTGTGTCCGATCCCCTACAGCCCTCCTGCTCACACCCCTGAAGGCACTGACCTCCAAACAAAAAATCAGGGACACAGAGGGCTAAATATCACACACTCATGCTGTGTGTGCATATGCATTCAGCTAAGCTCTTTATATTTGGCAGGTTTACTGCATTGAGTCATTGTAGAAAAGTGGAATCTGAGTGGGTTTGTGTGCACAAAAGTATGTTAGAGACCAAGATAATGCCACATTTTAAAACAATGTAGACAATAGCTGTGGCAACAACACTGGACAAAATCATTTCACCCACTATGCTGCCTGCTTTGAATTTGCCAAACACGAATCTTGCTACAGTCGCTGCTGCCTAAAAATATTGCCTGTGCACCATCAGTTGGATGCAAGGCTATAATCATGTTCACAACAGTGCTTCACAAACATTTACCCATCAGGGCTATGGGAGCTGTATGATTTTGCCATTTTACCCTCCACATTTCCTTTTTAATTTAATTTTGTCCTCTCTCTTTTTTTGTCTGGCATCTCTCTCTCTTTTTTAAAACTGCCCTCAAAAGGCTTTCCAATCTTTCGCTTCTTTTGTCGCCATCCTCTGCTTCCCTCCCTTCTCTCATTGAGATGCTGTAATCAGCTGGCCTCATCCCAACAAAAAGGTTTCTGCCTGTCTGCCTGTCTGCTTGTTTGTTAGTCTGTCTCTCTGTATGCATGTCTATTCATCAGAAAGTCCTGGCTCATTCTGCAGGACAGCAGTAGGAGGTTAGAGAAGCTGGCTCGGGAAAAATGGTTGCTGGTTCAAATCCTTGGAACAGCTGGGAAAGACATGACTGGGGAAAGCACAGTGCGATCCCCTCTCTCAACAACTTCTGTCAAGGTGCCCTTGAGCAAGGTACTGAGCCACCCAGCTGCTGTAGTGGAGCTGTTTGGTGGCAAACAGCACAATTTGAAGCAGAGTCTTGCTGGGAAAGAGCAAGAATGTTCAGCTGAATTTCTTGGATAAATAATGCCTAAACTGTCTCTATTTGTCTTTCTTTTGATGTGTCAGTCTGTGATTTTTGCATCTTGCTGCCTATTTTTCAGCCTGATCAAAGGCCTGTATCTATAAAATCTGCACCATTAAAGGCTCTAGGAATCCAGTCATTTTCTCTCTATTTACTGGAACTAAACTTTGATGCTGAGCAATACCAGGACAAAAACAATATATATCAAATAACTCACTGTCTTAAAATTATATTTGTATATATATAAAACACCTACTATTAGGTTTTTGAACATTTTATCAAAATGAACTATGCATTATCGACCTAGTGCTATTTTAAAAGGCATGACACTCTCTATAAAGATATATAGCTTTGGCTGGCTGACTATAGAAAGTGTGCTGCATTAAGAGGTTTTGAGAGAGACAGTGTTCTCCAGGGTGATCGACAAGCCATGAAAATATCTCATCACCATAACAGAGGCATGGATTAAAACAATTTAAACATACTCCTCAAAAGTCATGATAATAACAATAATATTCAATAATCATAGCAAACATAGCTGTACTTCAATAATAATAATAATATAGTCATAATACTAATTTTAATCAGCAGAGCATTCATTCTTACTAACAACATCATCAACTCAAATTAGCGATCTGATTAGTTTACCAAGAGAAGGGGCAGGTTCACCTGACGTGCACACTCCCAGCCACGTGCACGCAACTGATCGACCGGGTTTCCGCTGGCTGGGAGAAGCCAGAGACAACCGAGGATAGTCCCGGGAATGTGTCTGGGGGAGCTGGAAAAGGGGTCTATCCGCCCGCTGTCTGTCACTTTTCCCTCAGAAACGGAAAAACCTTTTTCTGAATAGTAAAGGAGGAGCTAAAGTGACTGGGGTTTCGAGGGACGTCTTTGCACCGTACACAGGGGGAAGTTATAGGACAGGATGTGAAGCGTGCTGTTTGTGTTTTGCCATCCATGGGGCAAAACTGGAAAACTGGCACAGAGATGGAGCGAGAGAAGGGAGAGCAAGTGGTGGATTTAGTCAAATTATTTCTCATCAGCAGGCACTTGTCAGATTGTGAGGACAAAGTTTCTACACCGATCCTCTTGGTTACCTGAAAAATAATTTGTTAGCATTCCTCACTGAGACATAAAGGGACTGTTAGGCACTTGCTAACAAGTCAGAAAGATAAGTGTCAGGTGAGGAAAAAAAAAATTAAAATTGAAATTCAAGTCATGTCATCCCTTTAAGGAAGGAGCCACTTTACTAATAGCCACTCATTTTCTTGTTCTCTTCCTCCATGTTTTACTCTTTCCATTAAACTTGCACACCCACACGGTACAGTCTTGGTAATTAACTATTGATTACTACAGGATTTGGGTTTTAATTTGGCACTGTCCAATTAGCATTCAAAAGCCTTGGCAAACACTGTCGATTAGTTTAGAGTTCATTGTACGCTTACTGATTTTATTTGACTCAGTATTTTTTTTTGATGGGATCATGTTTGTTTAGTTTCTAGTCCCCCCATTGGCCATGCCCCTCTACCTCCTGTTTCTCACTTTCTGGCTCCTGTTCATCTATAAATTCCCCCTTATGGCTGCGAATTTGGTGGCAACAGTGTGGAGCTCTGCCCCTCCCCCTGGCGACAGGCATTTAATAACTTCCTTTCTGCATAATCCAGCTCTCATCATCATCAATATCATCATCATCATCATCTACATCACGACTACCATCTCTGTCTCTGCGGATGAAAGAAACAGACATGAGACAGACAACAGGCAGATGGACAGAGTTACCTCTCAGGTGGCCCTGCGGAGAAAGAGAGGAAGTGAAAGAGGAAGGGATGCAGAGATGGAGGGGTGGTTGGAGGGGTGATACGACATGACAGGACACGGCAATGGAACTGACGGCCCCTACTGTAAGTTAACAGAGAAATGATATGTGTGAGAATAAGAGAGAGACTGAGGGGGAGACAGTAAGAAAAAGACAGAAGACAATGAAAAAGAGATGGAAATCAAGAAACTAAAAGATTAAGAAGAAGAATGATGAATTACAACAATCAACACACTTTCCAAAGTTGAATCACTGCTGTTGGGTGAAAACCTTATAACTACTTTTAACATTTGGTTTGCTGCATAAATGGACTTACATCTGACTGGTCACATGCAATTTATAAAGTAAGGCTCATGGTCCCTAAAAGCCAATCAAACTCATTGAAGTGATTTTAAATATAAATTGTCATTAATGTAAGTGAACAATGAAAAAAGGGATAGTTTTTTTTCTATTTCTTGGGAGGAGAGTGTTTTCATCTGACAGCAGTGATAAATTAAACTAGGAAACATCCAGTAGTGTTAAAGGCACAGCAGGGTAGGTGGAATACCATAGCAATAGTACAGTACCAGCTTTGTTACTGTTTCCTATTGTTACACTACTCCACCCACCTTAACTGTGAGCCTTTCGGAGTCGCAATCCCATATCCTTTGGAGTCCAGGTTGCCCCCGACTTTCATGGTGTCGCAGGGCTTGCGCTGCTCTGTGTACTCGTTCATGGTGGACTCAAGGAGGAAGGCGTATTTCCCCTTGGACTTGCGGACCCTCGCCACACCCTCGGCCGTGGTTTTAGTGAAGACCGTGGGCTCGGCCGACTTCATGTATGACCACATCTTCTCGTAGACGGCTATTTTGGACCGCTGGGATGAAGGGAGGAGAAAGAGAAGAGGTGAGTTGAGGATTAACAGCCCCTCATTTGGATAAAATAGAAGACTATATTTTGTTGCGGCTGCTAGGGTTTAGTGGGAAGGACAGATATGAAAACAGAGATGAAGTAGGGCGATTTCAAGTGGCCATATTTGACCCGTGAGAAATTGTGACACCAGAGGACGACAGCCATCTCCCTAGTAAACAGCATATCAGCTACAGAGAAGGAAGAGGAGAGAGAACAGGTGTAGAGAAGTAGGGAAGTCTTGCTGGAAGACTCACGGGTCAAGTTTTAGTTTTATAGGCAAATGCGTCTAAACCTCAGCAGGTGCCAGTGTCTGAAATAGGCCAAGCTGTCGCCATTGTTGCTGAAAGACCGCCGAGGCAAGTGGGTGACTATGATACAATATATGTACCTTTACCTTTACCTATACCTTTACATCTGTCTCTCCATCCATTTCATCTGACCCTATATTATTGAATAAAATACCACTAAAAAGGATTAGGCTTGGGCGGTATCGATTTTTTCATACCTTGTTGACATTCCACCAAGGTATACGGTATATGATGATATTTAAAAAAAAAAAAAAAAAAAAATGTAAAAGCTGAGCTGCATGTGTCTTACATCATTTCAGCGAGTGTGACATCATCTAGTCTATGATGCTGTGTGCTAAAATGCAATTAACTATGCATAAATACTTATGGACCATACAATAATGAAAAGATAGAAAATAAGCACCCTTCTTACATAGATTCATACCCGATGACATTTGTTGACACGGTGGTTACGACACACCAGTGAGCTAAGCGGAGATGACATGCTGGTGGCAGACTGGCAGTTTAAAATTATCATTATTGGCTAATTAACTGCTTTTGTAGTTGGAAGACCTCATCTGAAGATAAAGAGCTATGTGGCGATCATCACAATTAAGCCCAAAACACTGAGCTCAGCTGCCTGTTCCACCAGGAGAGACTGACCTCTAGTGGCGTGTGTTGTGCACTGCAACACATCACCTCAATACAGCATCTCTGTATCAGTTTAATCAAAAAAAGAAGCACATCTGATTTTGACCTTATAAAAATCATACCTTTAGGATTGCTAGGTACTCTGGTATACTTTAATATGTCGATACCAACCAAGCCTGAATTGATGCAGGTTTTTTTTTTTTTTTTTTTTTTTTACACACCCATACTGTGTGTCTGTTATAAATAAACATTGACATTTTCTGGTGCTTTGAACACATCATGTTAAAGATACAGTTGTGCTGAAAATGGCACTTCCTTACATTCCTGTTTCTAAAAGTGCTGCTGGCAGTCGACTAGCTGAATCGTCAAGAACGCTTTGCAGTGCCGTGGGATGGCATCTATTTATCTACAAAATAATATGATATACACAAGTGAGGCTGTTTTATGAAGATAGTTCTTGAGGGTATTCCACAAAGCAGGATTATAATGTTAGCCAGATAACTGTGAAAAGATTATGCTGTATCCCAGAGGTACTGGTTTGAATCTGGGAGACAAAACTTGAACGCTAGATTTACATTTGTGATTCAGTCATCCGTGCTGGTGTTTGCTAATAACAAAACAAAATTTCAGAAGATGTAATTTTTTTTAAAGCTTGTCTGGCTAAATTGCTAATCCTGCTTTGCGGAATGCCCCCAGGAACTATGTTCATAAACACCCTCATTGGTGGTAATACATGCATCTACAGTAAACACTGTTGAGCTTGACAAACTTTTTCTCTAGATGGGCACCAACAGCTGCTATTTTTTGCAAAGCACTGTTCATATTTCAGCATAGAGCAGAAATCATGCCCATCATCATATTCTGATTATTTTTTTCAGCTTGTAACAGGCTTGGTTCCATCATGAAATAATACTAAAACTAATTCAATTATTAATAAAATAATACTTTATTGATGTCTGTAGGTTTGAGCCTCAGGCTGCCTGGTTAAGGAGAGTTCCAGCTATCCTCTGCCAACACACTGTTGTTATTGTGACAAATAAACTGAATTTTGGATATTCACTTGAGAACAAAGGGAGTGAAAACTATATGCATGACTTATTTCTGCATTATGTTCAAATAGAGTAATAAAACTGCTGCCGCGCATTGTGCTCACATAGTATGTTTGTTCCACTTCCCTGCTATCAAAGCAACAGCGTCAGGACTAGATTTGTAGAAAATGTAGTAGAAAGTTCTTTTAGGTTTTTGTTTATTTATTTATATACAATATTTATTGCTCCATTCTTTCTTATGTACAGCAAGCTGCTGGAGTTGATTTTCAAGAGTCAGTGAACAGTGGGAAACGCCTACAGATCTTGATTAAAATGAAGCAGCTGAGCGCATGCTGTGTTCCATCTACCTTTTTGATCCTCTGGCAAGGAATGATATTTATAACCACATTAAAAATTGAACATTATTACTCCCTTGACTAGTCAACTTTCAGTGCCTACTTTAAATGAGTTCATGACTGGTAGGTTCATATTAGTAGCTGTGCAACTGTTGGTGTAGTTTCTGTGCTTGTTCTCCACATTTTATAAGGTAGCAAGATGAAATCTGTCTGGTGTGATACAACAGATTGTTTTATATAGTATATGCGCTGTGTGCTTATGTGTGTGTTTGTATGTATGTGTCTGTGTCCGTGCATTCCTGTACACCAATATGTGTGTGTGTGTGTGCGTATATGTGTGTTTATGTGGGATGTGTGTACCCAAGAGTGAAAATAACAAGGGGGGGAGTCAAGCTGTCATCCTCCACAAGCATCCTGCTATTCCCTCGCTCTTTCTTCTCTTTCTCTCCCCCTGTGATAAGTGTTATTCTGTCGCTCTGCAAGCAACAAGACATGGCCTCAGCCACCGAAACTAGTGCCTGAGGGATGGTGTGTCTGTGTGTCAGTGTGTGTGCGTGTGTTGCCAAGGCGTGACGAACACCTATCCCATAATAATGTCACTCACATCGAAGTAGACCAGCAGACCCGTCCACCACTCCCTCCCTCCATTTGTCTCTCTTGTCCTGTCCATCCATTCCATCTCTCTTTATTTCTAACCCTGTCTGCCAAATTCTCACAGGTGGAAGAAATACTCTTCATCCACACTTATTTATCCCCAAGTCTGCCTTTTTACCCTTCCTCCTCTCTCAGTTTCAATCTGTCCATTACCTCTGTCGTATTTCTCATTCTCTATGCACATATTTTTCTGACTGTGCCAAGGAAATGCGTTTTCTTTTGTGCATAGTATGTATATGTATGCGGCTGTGTGTATGTGAGTGACAGAGAAAGAGAGATGGATAGGTAGAGAGAGAGACACGGTGTCTGTGCACGTACAAACCAGCATCTGGCCTTGGCAGGATGGATGTGTGACAATATGGCGCGACTCTTCCTAGATTCTACAATAAACGAGTGAAGCTGTAGGTAATGGATGCTGCAAGTCACCTTCAAACATCTACACTATACAAAACATTACATATAGTAACACTAAATTGCTCTTTACAAGAAATATTACACATACACACACATACACACATGCACACTAACATACACACAGATAATTAATGGTGGTGGTAAATCCCCCTCAGCTGTGGGAGAGTAAATTGCTTTTTCACCCTCCACAGATTTCAGTCCGCTCGTTATGTTGATGATGCCAGAGCCGCTCACAGAAGCACAAACTGCCTGCTGCAGCCCTACTGACACATGTGCCCCCCAACACACACACACACACATACACACACACACACACACACACACACACACTACCCCTCAACCCACCTCAAAATACACACATTGATGCACCCATCTCTGCAAAGCATGACTGTAAACTGTACACACACAACACATGTACATTTTGGCCTTATGCATGACTGCATAAAATATAAATCTTTATCAGCATCACTGCCATTCTCTTTTCACATTTGCGTGTGTGTGTGTATGTGTGTGTATGAGTGCTTATATTCTTGCAATTTGCATAGATGAATGGGTGAAGCCACTTCAGCTAGTCTACTCTACTCCACTCATCCTGTCCTTACCTGGACCTTTTTTACTCCACTCCATTCTGCTTCACTCTGCTCGAGTGCAGCACCCTCCTTTTGTGCCAGTCCACTCCAGTATACCTCAACTGTGCGCTTCTCTAGTCCCCTCTTCACCCTATTTTTTTTTATCCAGTGCCACACCTGAAATTTGATTGGCTACCTCATGAATCACCCCCAGAGTTTTGGCACATCATTAGTTTCTACCAAGCAGTAGGGCAGATGTCTGGAGAGTATGGCTGTTCTTACCACAGTGTATCTATGAAAGTGAGGGTGATCTTTGAGCGCTTTTATTGCACTGACTGGGAGTTCTCGTGAAATAGTTCAAAGCTCCACTGCAAGCGTCCCATGCACAAGGTGGGCGGTGAGCCCAGTTCAGCATGATTTGTGACTGAAGGAGCCCGCTGTATGACACCAGCACCTACAATTCTTTTCTGTACAGTTTGAAAATGGTAAGAGCAGTTTTTAATCTTTATATATTTTTTTTGTTATTCATGTCAGGTTAGATGAAATTCACTTGCATACTAAGGATAATTTGGTTATTTGCTTTGGTTGGCTACAATTTACCATGGTTTACTATGGCAATAAAACTGCAGTAATTATGTTTTTTGGCATACAGTCAAACCATGGTTTTTGACTCATGATTTTACTATGGTATAACCACTGTTTTCTACAGTATTACTGCCAATTAATAATAAAACACCTAAAAAATACTTATAATACCTAAATATTAAAATAAACACAGTAGCACTACGGTCAGCACAGTTACCATAAAGTACGATGTTAAACAATAGTAGTAACATGATTCGCAGTAATCACAGTTACCAGTAGGCCTACAATATAAAATTATGGTCACCATTGCTATGGTTTCCTATAGTTTTAATGTGGAAACTGGAAACCAAGGAGTAGCCAATGTACATTCTCAGTAAACCAACAAGCTTTACTGAGCATTTACCAGACACACCTTGACCTGTTCACTTCCACACTGAGGAAAGAAGCATGAGCATTTTGTCTGCTCTCTATTGCTGCTGACTAGAAAGTTATTTTTGTTTTCTTTACTTTACTTTTCTTTAGCAAAGTGCACCAGAGCTTGCTTATGATTAACACAATCAGCAAGAATTCTTTGAAGTAAAGGTCACTTGAATTTTGAGTTTATCTTTCACGGCATCTCACTGTTTATGTGTGGTTGATTCCCAATGTTGTTACCCAGGATGAAGCTCGTAGGTTCTGTGGCATTTCTCTGAACATTATATGATCAGACTTTGAAGTGAATTTGGTGGTAGGCTCAGTGAAGACTGTCTTTAATTTCACCAGTTTCTTAATAATCCTTCTCACTTGATTGATTGATTGATGTCAAATAGTTTGGGAATGCTCTCTGAAATATATAGAAATGTAGCATTTTATGACTCATAGTAAGGAAAAGTCTCTTAGAATTTTTGGTATTGGTATAGTTTTCACAAAGACAGCAAACTTATTTTATTTTTCAGGTAGCCCAGCCTTCCTTTTGATAAAAGGTCTCATTAGTAGCTTGTGAAGCTCTTTAATTAATTGGTTTGTTTAGGGTCCATGATCACCACAACTTGTTGAACATAATTAATTCAGAGCTTTTTCACCATACACTCCATCATGTGCACAGCTTGCCATGCCTGTGCAAGAATTGGCCCTGCCTTTGAAAATAATCCTGGAGCTGCTACTGCTGCTCTTTTCTATTCTACTTATGATTAGCAAACTCTGAGAATCATAGATTATAAAAAGAGACAATATCATTGAGCTACAGGCACAAAGACCGCCAGATTTACAGCTTTAGACCCACCACAGTGTTAGACTGGTGGAGAACAACAGCTTTAGACATTGTTTTACTGGTTGGAGATGGTTTAATGTAGGTGTGGGTTTTCTCAGGTTAAGGTTAGGGTAAGGATTTAGGTCTGCTGTAAATAGCTTGCTGGCTTCTGAGCCATTTTCAGTCAAAAACTGCAGGTATACTGTAAAACTATGTGGCTCTCTACCCTTGCAACTCAGTGTATCTCAAAAGACACACAATCATAAATTACCAATTAGTTTTCTGGTACAAATTCTTCCTCCAAAACTCTTGGCATGATGTTTGATTTCAGCTTTTTAGTTTGACAAACAAATCAACTCGGCAGTGAAAGCCAGCTTTTCTCAGCTTAGGGCCACCTCCAAAATTAAATCCTTTCTCTCTGTCCACGATCTGGAGAAAGTCATCCACGCATTCATCTCTTCCCACCTGAACTATTGTAACTCTATTTACACTGTCATTAGTCACTCGTCCTTGTCCCGCCTACAGCTAATACAGACTGCTGTCGTTTGGCACATAATCCCCATCCTTGCTTCACTTCAGTGACTCCCTATTTGATTCAGAATTGACTTTGAGATTATATTGCTTGTCACTTCTCAACCCTTAGCCCCTTGCTGCGTAAGTAGATTCAAAGATGGATAAAACGTTCTTCCATCCTTTACAGCATCATCACATAATGTACACTCTGTCCATTCACGTTCCATTACAGATTGCTAGCACTGTGTGAAATATTCAAACCATGACATTTTTATGGCCTTACATCACATCAAAAAAAATCTAGATGTCTAATGCATTTCCTTGTAATTTAGCACTACATATTTGATATCTTTGGACACCTTGGGACAAGAAGTGTGCACAGTGTGGCCTGCCCACAGTAAAACCTCCAATACATTTTGGCAGTGTGAGTTTGTTTTCTAAGGCTGCATACAGCCTTTTTTCTCCCTGTTAAATGTTATTTTTTAGGGAGTTGTTCCTCATCTGATGTGAGGGTCTAAGGACAGAGTATGTTGTATTCCTGTAAAGCCCCTTGAGACAAATTTGTAATATTGGGCTATATAAATAAAAATAGACTTGACTTGACTTGACTTGACTATGGAGTGTAACATTGGATGGGATGGTCCAGGTGCAGACTGAACAGAATAAAATCACTGTTTGCTATGTCAGCTATCCATGTGTCAGCTGCAGAGGAGAGACCACAAAATATCTTGTGAAGTCTAGTCTAATAACACTGAGCATTACAGAAAATATTTTATGAGGCTGTCCAATTAGGATTCAAAAATCAGCAGGTGGGTGTAACAAATACAGTGTGGGTGCAGGCAGATGCAGTCTTAATAAACCCGGCCCACGCAGACCTCTTCTTGCATCATAATTATTATTATTTTTAAGTTTTTTTTTTTTTTTTTTTTTGACATTTCCCTTTATTTGATGGTGACAGTGGAGAGGGACAGGAAGGGCAGGAGAGGGGGGGTGGTGACATGCAGGGCTCAGCTCAGAATTGAGCCTGGGCTGCTGTGGTTAGCCTTGATATGTGCTACATGCACCTCTAGTTGCATTCTTGACCAGAATGTAAAAGGCATAAAAAGTTCTATGGGTATGAACAAAGCTTGCTTTAGCAGGGTCAGCAGGGTGGCAGAGGTCAGGCCTCTTTGGTCATCTGATAGAGATGTCTTAGCTGTTGCACGGTCTCATGAAGCTTAAGGGAAATCGGATGTTTGACACTGCAGTGGCTAGTCTGTGGAGGAGGCTCCCAGGTTGTATCAGCTTGGCCCCAACCTTCAACACTTTTAAAATCCATCTCAAAACCTACACTGTAACAAATTACTGTTTTTTTTTTTTTACAGTGGATTTACAACAGTATCCTACTGTATTTTACAATAATTGAAAATACTGTTAAATAGTCATCCCTCACATGTAAATTAACAGTAAAATCGGTCAGTTAACAATAACAGTAGATAACTGTAATTTAACAGCATAAAACAGTATTTGTAATGAATTGCTGTAAATTACAACAGTATCTTACTGTATTTTATAATTATTGTAAAATACTGTTAATTATTCATGCTTACATGTAAATTAACATTTAATGCTCTGTTAACAATAACAAACTGTAATTTAACAGCATTAAACAGTATTTTCTGTCAAGCAGTGGAGACTGGCGCTGCTGTATGATCCCTTCTCAAGTCCAGTCACTATCTTTCAGCATCTTACTGATGATTGTGGGCTTATGTTTCTTTTCTTTTTTTGATGAAAGCACTTCTTTATTGATCAAACTCCTCATTTTTGAGTGACAAGATGTAGCCTAGCCTAACTGGCTATTCCTGCACGTGACTTTCTGGAAAACGGTGTTAGAGTGAGTGTTCTTCTTTGTCAGTTCTGGTTCTTGGTTCTTGAAAACAGCGTCAGAGTGAGTAATCACACTGTTCACTCCGTGCTACGCTGCTTCTCCGTGTCCTCCGCTAGCTTAACACACTGCCATATACTATAAAATTACCATGTTTCATAGCTATCCGGTGGCGTGGCTCAGGAGGTAGAGCGGTCGTCCGCTAACCAGAGGGTTCCCGGTTCAATCCCCAGCTTCTACAGAATGTGTCGAAGTGTCCTTGAGCAAGATACTGACTCTGTCCTGATGGACAGTTAGGCGCCTTGCATGGCAGCCTCTGCCATCAGTGTGTGAATGGGTGAATATAAGGCAAAACAGTGTAAAGCGCTTTGAGTGGTAAGTAGCCTAGAAAAGCGCTATAGAAATACAGTCCATTTACCATTTTACTGTCATGTAGCCTACTGTTATCCAAAAAACGGAATTATACTGTTTGATAAATTACGGTAGATGCGCTGTAAAATTACTATAACCCTGTAATCCTACTGTCATTTGCTGTAGGTACTCCAAAAAACGGTATTATACTGTTAGATAAATGATGGTAGATGCGCTGTAAAATTACCATAACACCCACCGTTATCCTACAATCATATACTGTAATCCAAAATACGGTAATATACTGTTAAAATAAATAACAGTAGATTGATTGTAAAATAACAGTAAAATACTGGCGTCCCTGCTGCCAGTATTTTACTGTTATTTTACAGTGAAATTCCTTACAGTGTAGCTTTATGCTTTATCCTTTACTGGTCTATTAATCGTACTGTATTTGTCTGTTTCCAACCTGGTTTTTGCACTTTTACTTACACCACAGACTTTATTTTTAAATGTGCTTCATGACAAAACAATGTCTTACCCTGACTTACCCTGACTTTCAGTCATCTCTCCATTCCCTCCAATATATTTTGCAAACCGAGGCTCAAAAACAAACATCCAAATAAAACATGAATAAGGTTGAACCAAAGGAAGACGCAATCAAGTAAATGAATGTGTTGGGAGGTCCTTACCCTGAAGAATTCTTTAGTAGATCCAGAGTCCAGTGTCCCATAGGCTATCTCTGTCTGTTTGGCCAGGTCTTCTGCACTCTCTATGGGAGAGACCATCCTCTCCACAGTGAGGAAGGCAGCCAGGTTGGCTGTGTAGGAGGAGATGATGATGAGGGTGAAGAACCACCACACGCCGCCAACAATACGTCCTGACAGAGACCTGGAAAGAGGAAGGAGAAGGGCAAGGGAGGGTGAGACGAAAGATGGGATGGAAAGAGTAAGAGGAAGATGGGTGAGTGAGGAATAAGAACAAACGTGTGCCATGGAGAAAGAAAGAGGCAGAGGGAAGGGGGGGTGGACAAGGACGAGTTGGATAAAGAGGATCGTGGAGGAAATGAGGTAGACAAGAGAAGATGTGTGAGGGGGATTGAGGAAGGGATGAAAAGTATGAGGAGCATATGAGGAAGAGGATCAGAGGCATGATTGGGAAATGATGGAAAAAATGACCGCAAAGATTAAGAAGAGAAGTTGAAAGTGAGGTAAGACAGAGAGAAAGAGATTTGAGGGAAAAAAGCAAGGAAAGACAAAACATAGTTAAAGTTAGTTCCTGGATGAGAGATGTGCATCACAACATGCAGTGTTTTTGCAAGGAATTTCAGGCGCCACTGGCACGACCATGAAAGCATTGCCAAAGTAATTATCTTTCAACCTTCAAAACCAATTCAACACAAACAATAACAAAGGCTACATGAAACAGATTGTAATCTGGGCGCTGCTCCGTCTCTCTCATTCTTGCTGCCTCTCATCCTCCCTCTCTCTTCCGCTCTCTCTCCATGTTTACTCTCTTTATCTACCTATTGTGAACGGGAGCATCAAAGTAAATGGCTGTGGCAATTCATTTTGTTTGCATGCTCTTGTTTTCATTGAGGTTCTAGGAGGAGAGCGAGCACAAGTTAGAGGAGAGACAGAATGACAGAGAAGGTGCGCAGTAGAAAAATGTTAAGTGCAGCAGCCAATAAAGTGCCTGTGTATTCCAAAGATGTTAAGCGGTAACAAAATAACTTCATGCTCTACCGTCCTGAGAGACACTGTTTACAGTTATTCAGTTTTCTTTAAAGTATATGAAGACCCATTGCAGCCAAAGAGAAAGAAAAACTGCACTGCTCATCCAGCCTATTTTTATTTCTGAGGTTAACACATTTCCCTGTCTTTACTGGGCAACACATAAAACAAGTAGCGTTTTTTTTTTCATCTGGATCATGGATCATTGGGTCAGGTTACTCAGTACCTACTGGAAATATAAGGATGGGTAACTACTGAACTTTTTGACCATCACTATCAACTATTTCACTATCAAGTCACATTATTATGAAGATGTCATGTTACAAGAGTGATGCACCTTTATTGCTGTAGTTGGAACATAATTTTAAAGGTCCACTATGCAAAACTGTTGAGGGTCAATTTAAGCTGCAGCTATAACAGCCTCCCCTCTTCTGGGAAGAGTGGAGGCACTGGGGCTCAGTCATACTGGGACAGAAAAGGGCCTTCCCCAAACTGTCCCCACAAAGCTGGAAGCAGAGAATTATCTAAAATGTCTTGGTGAGCTGAAGCATTAAGATTTCCCTTCAGCAGGAACTAAGGGGCTGCGGCTGACCCAAGAAAAACAAGCCCATAGCATTATCCCTCCTCCACCAAACTTTACAGTCAGCACAGTGCAGTCAGGCAGGGAACGTTCTCCTGGCATTCACCAAACCCAGACTCATCCATCAGACCACCAGATAAAGAAACGTGATTTGTCACTCCACAGAACGCGTTTCCACTGCTCCAGAGTTCAGAGGCGGCGTGCTTTACACTGCTCCATCCATTGCTTGGCTTGTGCTTGATGATGTAATGCTTGCATGCAGCTTCTTGGCCATGGAAACCCATGCCATGAAGCTCCCGGCACTCAGTTTTTGTGCAAATGGTAATGGCAGAGGAGGTTTGGAGCTCTGCATTTCTTGAGTCAGCAGAGCGTTGGCCACTTTTATGCGTTATGAGCCTCAGTGCTCGGCGACCCCGCTATGTAACTTTACGTGGTCTGCCACTTGGTGGCTGATTTGCTGTGGTTCCTAAACACTTCCACTTTGCAATAATACCACTTACAGGTAATAGCTGAATATCTAGAAGGAAAGAAATTTCACCAACTGACTTGTTGCGACGGTGGCATACTGTTACGTTACTATTACAGACCCATTCTTTCACAGTTGTTTGTCAGGGCAGACTGCATGTCTAGGTGCTTGATTTTATACACCTTTGGCAATGTGACCGGATGAAACACCTGAATTCAGCCCAATGACAAGAACTGTGTAGACTAAACCTTCAAATTACAATTGTATTTTCATTGAGTGTTATAGATCCTCACTTCAGTCAGCACTCTGCAGTTTTGCATAGTGAATGTTTACATAGCAAAGAAGAATACTGTTATTGGTTTATACGTAACATGAAAATGATGATAAAGAAAGGTCAAAACAGCTATTTTAATGTTGTGTGCAATATAAAAAAAATAGTTTTTTTATTGTATGGCTATATACATGTAAAAGAACTTTGTAAGAAAATGTAGGGGAATTGAGCCCAAAGATTATATTATATTATATATTATTGTAAATACTATAAAACTTCAATTAGTAGTCCACGATTCTATTTGCTTTGCAGTAATAATCAGAAGCAACTGGCCCATATTTGGGACCTGTGTGTATTTGGGACCTGCTGTCATTTCCGTTTGCACAAAATTCTTGCTCAGCAAAAGCTAAAAACCGTAATCAAAAATCATAATCATTTTTATTTTTTCTTGTTCTCTCTGTTTCACATTATTACACATCAGACCCACACTCTGGCAGCGTGTGACCCTGCCTGCCCGCTGTCTGCAGCACAGAGCTCAACCCTTCAAACCTGTTGGAATAATTACATCAATAGGGTTCGATTTGACAATTATAAACTGTAATGCTGATTGTATCCTGGGGAAGTCAGCAGGATGTGACGGGAAAACCCACAGCTGCTGCCCAGGGAAAAGAGCTTTTCACCAGCAGGCCAAGCTGTTGCTGCTCCGTAGTTTGTCAACAACCCTGATGCACCACAACAGTTTTTTGATTTCAATGTTTGATGTAACCCTGCTTCTATTAGGGGCTGGTGTTTATTTTGCAAAATGTGTGGCCATACGTGGCAAATTAAAGAGACTTGGTCTTTAATTGGGAGTTGGCTTTTAATTAAAGTTTTATGGTATTTATTTTTTATTGTATTGGCATCTTTTTTGATGATAAAAGATAAAAGAAAAACTTCTTACTGTCAGAGGTAGAGTCAAAATCGGAAACTTAGGCAAACACAGATTTAACCTTTCAAATGTGAGAAATCAGGATAAAATTCGGAATGTGTGAAATTAATGAGAAAAGACAGATCATGCCTATCTCTAATGGTGCTAGGGCAGCGTGGCTAAATTAAAAATTAATGTACAGTCATTTTAAAGTTGCAAGACATAATATTCCCCACACAGGGCCCTTAGTAATCTGCAAATGGATCCTGTTTCCGGTCTGCCTTGTACACAAATCCAGACTGAACTGCTGAAGCTAGAGATAACTGCCATTTAGATGATTTTCATATCTTTCTGTACTCAATGTGGAAATGAGGCCCTCTTTAATTTCTTTTTAAAAGTGCCTTTTTGTTGATAGCAGATTTTCATGTGAAAGCAGTGATATGTGAGTTATTTTTAGGGAGGGCTAGGTCTTGTGTGTGCGAGAGAGAGAGAGAGTGGGAGACAGTGAGAGAGAGAGAGAGAGAGAGAGAGAGAGAGAGAGAGAGCGAAAACAGAAGTGAGATAGCTGAGAGATGCAGTGACGCCTGACTTGGCATAAATTGTCACCTTTTGGAGCAGCTCTGCACCCTCCTGCTGTTCAGAAACCAGCACACAGCTTAATCCTCACAAATGTACATACACACACACATACACACACACACACACACACACACACACACACACACACACACACACACATACAAATGCGAATTGATAGTGTGCGTCCTGAAGGCATTGATCTGTTTATGTGAATTAATGGAAGTCGCATGATATAGCGTGATAGATTCTCCCGAGAGAGAGTTTGGGTTTGGTTTTATACTTATTAGGATGACAATGGAGACAATTTCTCTTATTCAGATAAATCACAGTGGTGGACTGGAAGAGTAAAATGTGTATTCATCATGCTGTTAACTCAATTCAAAAGCATCAGGCAAGAAGGCACTCAAAAAAACAGCCTCAAAGCATTCATTTTACACTATCATGCTGTTGTTGTTGATGATGGTGGAGATGATGATAGTGATCATATAATAATAATGTGACGATAAAGATGAAAAATTCAATCATTGTGCTGATCCTGATGCATTTTGTTTTCTTGTGCTGAAGATAATGATGATGAGGAGGGGGAGAATGTGGATGATGAGTATTTACAAACTCATCTATGAAAGATCTACAGGGTCTCCCAGCGAGGCCGTCAAGGGCATGCAGTCTGATTGGTTAGCTGGTAAACGAGCTGTGACAACATTATAATCTAATGTGATGGAGCCGGAGCGTGATTTAAGTGGAGGGCATAAGAAACAGGCAAAGGCAAACGAGGAGGACTGAGTGAAAGAGGGCTACCTGTTAAAATCAGTCAGTCAGTCAATCAATCAATCAATCAATCTATCAATAGGCTTGTCTGTTGAGAAAATCTTCACAGCTTTGTCAGCAGTTTCTGGCAGTGTTAATTTACTTCAAATAAACCAAAGCACCAAAGTCTTGTTCCAAAGTGAGTTCAAATATTGTAATTCATAAATAGCAGAGAAAAATATGGATTATTGATTTACGATGCATAGTAGACAGAAGCTGGCAGTGTTTGGGGCCAATTAGGAAAGCATACAATGTTTTTTTTTTTTTTTTTTTTTCATTTCTGGGGGAGCCAGCGGTACTGTAGGTTAGAATAAAAGGCGTTAGACACACATTACTAAACCCATCTACTATGAGGAAACCTGTGCACAAAATAATATTTTACATTGGAGTCTTGAGTAATCTGCCTCATTAAGACAGTTCATCATGCACCAAGATTTGAGAGTTCCTAAAAGTTAATAACTGGTAATAAAATTAAGTTTTAAGGGCATTTTCAACAGTAATTCATTCCAGCAGGACTGGGTGGGCTTTAGCTCTCTTGTAGGGAAACTGTTGTTATGTCTCAACCACTAACACATTTAAAGTGGACGTGTGAGGGTTAAAGAACAGATGATTCAGTTACATGACAGATTGTGTTCGTGATAACCTCCCCTCTCCCAAGGCTTTTAACAGATGCTAACTTTGCTTTGCTTTGCAGATGCTAACACAGTCTCTGTTTTCAGTTATTACACGTAGTTCACAGTGGCCAGCACTCGTGTAAGGATGATTTATGGTTTTAGGTTCCTAAATTTTCTCAACCACAGCATAAATTCACACTATTAGTTCATCAGCTAATCGGAGTGGAGTGTATTGTGGTTGTGGTTGGTTTGTATATATTGTGATCGTCCCAAACTGTATAAATGCTGTGCTCATAGACACCAAAATGCTTGTCTAGCTCTTCTTTATTAAATACACGGGCGCAAATTAAGGTGAGCATGTGTCCATAGATACTTTCTGATGTGATTACTGGAGAGTATTTTGGATTAATCAGTGATGGGACACAGCTGGAGAGATGAAGTGAGCTCATGATAAGCCAGGCTGGTGTGTTGCTGGTGTCTGTGACCCATAATGTTATGATATCTGTATTAAACACATAGGAGCAATCAGAGACACTTGAGGTTAAAAAAGGTGAGGGCACATTGGACACCACTGTTGAAACATCCCTGGGCACTAGATCCCAAACAACAAGACCCAACCCCTGTATTTATTAATTGCCATTGCATAGCCTGCAACACCGAGTCTTTTTTTGTTTGTTTGTTTGTTTTTTATTAATGACTTTAGTGCCACAGAAAAACTGCCATGTAATGTAAACTATAATAAAAGTAGAGATATTTGCAAATTAATATCCCTAGTCCATAATTTTATCCACAGCAGTGCAAGTTCACACAGCAGTAGATGCCAAGTACACCAGCTGATCAATATATATACAGTACAGGCCAAAAGTTTGGACACACCTTCTCATTCAATGCGTTTTCTTTATTTTCATGACTATTTACATTGTAGATTCTCACTGAAGGCATCAAAACTATGAATGAACACATGTGGAGAACACATGTGGCTATCCACATGTGCTCTCTACATGTGGATAGCCACCCTGTGCTCTGATTACTGCTTTGCACACTCTTGGCATTCTCTCGATGAGCTTCAAGAGGTAGTCACCTGAAATGGTTTTCACTTCACAGGTGTGCCTTATCAGGGTTAATAAGTGGAATTTCTTGCTTTATCAATGGGGTTGGGACCATCAGTTGTGTTGTGCAGAAGTCAGGTTACTACACAGCCGACAGCCCTATTGGACAACTGTTAAAATTCATATTATGGCAAGAACCAATCAGCTAACTAAAGAAAAACGAGTGGCCATCATTACTTTAAGAAATGAAGGTCAGTCAGTCCGGAAAATTGCAAAAACTTTAAATGTGTCCCCAAGTGGAGTCGCAAAAACCATCAAGCGCTACAACGAAACTGGCACACATGAGGACCGACCCAGGAAAGGAAGACCAAGAGTCACCTCTGCTTCTGAGGACAAGTTCATCCGAGTCGCCAGCCTCAGAAATCGCAAGTTAACCGCAGCTCAGATCAGAGACCAAATAAATGCCACACAGAGTTCTAGCAGAAGACCCATCTCTAGAACAACTGTTAAGAGGAGACTGCGCGAATCAGGCCTTCATGGTCAAATAGCCGCTGGGAAACCACTGCTAAGGAGAGGCAACAAGCAGAAGAGATTTGTTTGGGCCAAGAAACACAAGGAATGGACATTAGACCAGTGGAAATCTGTGCTTTGGTCTGATGAGTCCAAATTTGAGATCTTTGGTTCCAACCGCCGTGTCTTTGTGAGACGCAGAAAAGGTGAACGGATGGACTCCACATGCCTGGTTCCCACTGTGAAGCATGGAGGAGGAGGTGTGATGGTGTTTTGCTGGTGACACTGTTGGGGATTTATTCAAAATTGAAGGCACACTGAACCAGCATGGCTAACACAGCATCCTGCAGCGACATGCTATCCCATCCGGTTTGTGTTTAGTTGGACGATCATTTATTTTTCAACAGGACAATGACCCCACACACACCTCCAGGCTGTGTAAGGGCTATTTGACCAAGAAGGAGAGTGATGGAGTGCTGCAGCAGATGACCTGGCCTCCACAGTCATCGGACCTGAACGCAATCGAGATGCTTTGGGGTGAGCTGGACCGCAGAGTGAAGGCAAAGGGGCCAACAAGTGCTAAACACCTCTGGGAACTCCTTCAAGACTGTTGGAAAACCATTTCAGGTGACTACATCTTGAAGCTCATCGAGAGAATGCCAAGAGTGTGCAAAGCAGTAATCAGAGCAAAGGGTGGCTATTTTGAAGAAACTAGAATATAAAACATGTTTTCAGTTATTTCACCTTTTTTTGTTAAGTACATAACTCCACGTGTTCATTCATAGTTTTGATGCCTTCAATGAGAATCTGCAATGTAAATAGTCATGAAAATAAAGAAAACGCATTGAATGAGAAGGTGTGTCCAAACTTTTGGCCTGTACTGTATATACACTATATTACCAAAAGTATTCGCTCACCCATTCAAATGATCAGAATCAGGTGTCCTAATCACTTGGCCTGGCCACAGGTGTATAAAATCAAGCACTCAGGCATGCAGACTGTGAAACAAGACATTTGTGAAAGAATGGGCCGCTCTCAGGAGCTCAGTGAATTCCAGCGTGGAACTGTCATAGGATGCCACCTGTGCAACAAATCCAGTCGTGAAATTTCCTCGCTCCTAAATATTCCACAGTCAACTGTCAGCTCTATTATAACAAAATGGAAGCGTTTGGGAACAACAGCAACTCAGCCACGAAGTGGTAGGCCACGTAAAGTGACGGAGAGGGGTCAGCGGATGCTGAAGCGCATAGTGCAAAGAGGTCGCCGACTTTCTGCACAGTCAATTGCTACAGAGCTACAAACTTCATGTGACCTTCAGATTAGCCCAAGTACAGTACGCAGAGAGCTTCATGGAATGGGTTTCCATGGCCGAGCAGCTGCAGCCAAGCCACACATCACCAAGTGCAATGCAAAGTGTCGGATGCAATGGTGTAAAGCACGCCGCCACTGGCCTCTAGAGCAGTGGAGACGCGTTCTCTGGAGTGATGAATCACGCTTTTCCATCTGGCAATCTGATGGACGAGTCTGGGTTTGGAGGTTGCCAGGAGAACGGTACATTTCAGACTGCATTGTGCCGACTGTGAAATTTGGTGGAGGAGGAATTATGGTGTGGGGTTGTTTTTCAGGAGCTGGGCTTGGCCCCTTAGTTCCAGTGAAAGGAACTTTGAATGCTTCAGGATACCAAAACATTTTGGACAATTCCATGCTCCCAACCTTGTGGGAACAGTTTGGAGCGGGCCCCTTCCTCTTCCAACATGACTGTGCACCAGTGCACAAAGCAAGGTCCATAAAGACATGGATGACAGAGTCTGGTGTGGATGAACTTGACTGGCCTGCACAGAGTCCTGACCTGAACCCGATAGAACACCTTTGGGATGAATTAGAGCGGAGACTGAGAGCCAGGCCTTCTCGACCAACATCAGTGTGTGACCTCACCAA